>NC_051178.1:42899822-43199822 GCF_013339695.2 Rhipicephalus sanguineus
GAGGCGGGACAACCGGCATTGCCAGAAGCAAAGCCTTCCAGATGAAGAGATGTTTCACCACTTTTCCGCTAGGGGAGAGCGCATGCGCCGTGGTGTCGGGAAAAAAGGCGGATTGAGAAGGCGATGCGCACGGGGTCCGATTGCGCTATCGCGTTCTACTCCTGACGACGAAGCTCAAGCGTCCTCCACGTTTTTCACTTTTAGAGGGCAGATCTTAGGTGCCTGTTCCTGGGTTGAGCGGCGTCGCCGTTTGCGTCGTTGGCGTAACTGATAGAGCGAACGAAGACGAAAGAGAGCGAACGTCGAGTCTGTCAATATCACGAGCCACTGGCCTCCAACGTCGCTTGCTGTGGCTGCCTGAAGGCTACCCTAATCACATTCTTTGGGAATGCGAGGGAAACCCGCCTCCAAAGCAATAATGCCAGCTTCCTACCTCAAGACGTGGGACTCACTCCCTTGTCGTCAAATGACCAACGTGTGTAGAATGAAAGAACCCCAGGTGGTCGAAATTTCCGGAGCCCTCCACTACGGCGTCTCTCATAATCATATCGTGGTTTTGGGACGTTAAACCCCAGATATTATTAATATTAGTGTGTAGAATGAAGTTAACTGGGCCGAAAAGTCGTGGTGAGCTACTTGCCACGAGCTTTCGAACCACCGGCAAGCTAAATTCAACGACCTCGCTGTGCCGTCAATAAAGTCATTTCTCTCTCTCTTCCTCCATCACGTGCTGGCTCCTCGGTCGGGGCACGTGCGCATGTAGGGCTGGCAGGTGCCCTGCGGCGGCTTGTAGCATAGCGTTGAAACAAAAGAGGACAAAGAAGTGCAGGACGAACGCAAGCGCTAGTATTCAGCGCGTTCGTTTTGGAACGCGTAGAAAAACATTGTTAATGATATATAGCATGTATGTCCGACCAATATTAGAGTTTGGATGTGTGTTATTCTGTGGGGGACCCGCTTACAAATTACGCCCTCTTCTAACTATAGAACGTGAGGCATTACGGATATGTTTAAGTTCCTAAGTTTGTAGCTACTAATATTCTTTACCATGAAACATACCTGCCATCTCTGCAAACTAGGTTTCGTATTCTAACAGTCCAGACATTTCTAAACATCTATACCTCCCCACACAGACGATCGCAATATATATTTCTTAGCGAGCCGTCCAGATTTTTTGATTGTGTGTGGTCTCGGTTACATCGTCCTCAAATAATTTTCGTACAAAAGCTATTGGAGCCCTTACAAGTAACCATCCGTGAAATAAGTTTCCCAAGTGTACTCAATCATAAAACAATAATAGAATTTGATGATATTCTTCCAAAAAATGCTAAACTATTGCCCATTAGATATTTAAACGGGTTGTTGAACGAACACCTTAGGAGTCTACGGATAAGTTCAGTCATAGCCACAGATGCCTCCGTTACAGATAGAAGGCAGGAGTGGGCATTTATTCAACAGCATTAAACTGGTCTTTTTCTCTTAGACTGCCCGATTTTACGCCAATATTCCAGGCAGAATTAATGGCAATTATTCTGGCATTACGCAAACTCCCAGCATCTAATTCTTCAGTGGTTATACTGACCGATTCTTTGTCAGTTTGCGCTGCTTGACAGTACCAAAGTCATCGAGCTGCCTATAAGAATTCTATACATACATGCCCAATCATGTTCGTATTGTCCGTTTGGTTTGGGTGCCAGGTCATACTGGAATAACTCTAAATGAAGCAGCGGACACATTGGCGGCAGCATCAATTCAGGGCCCGGTCCTGAAGGTTCTAAGCCCCTCCTCCCAAAATACTATCGCACGATTTCGATATTTTTGTATTCGAGAGGAACACACAAAATCTTCTGTTCTAAACGGGGTAGATTTTCAGCACCTTAGGTTTCCATGGGAAAGCTCATGGGTGGCACAAGACAATTAGAAGTTACATTAACTAAATTGCGATGCAGGATTCCCTCTTTAAATTTTTATTTACACAGGCCTGGTTTTGTTCCTTCCCCTCAATGTTATTGTTGTTCGCAAACAGAAACCATAGAGCATTTTTTCACAGAATGTCGCAGATATCAACATTTAAGGCAAAGATTTCTCGAGCCTCCTTTCCGAAAACTTGGTCTTGAGCTTTCCGTAACGGCATTACTCTCCCTGGGGGCGTCGGCACTGGGGCACTGCAACAGGGACATATGTGAGGCGGTAGTTAGCTATATAAATGAATCAAAACGACTGCCATGCTAATGTTTCTAGTATATACGTATTCATTCATTTCATTTATCTTTAATTATTTATTTAATTCTTTTATTTAACTCACTCTCTCTCTCTTTCATTATTTTCTTTTCTTTTATCTCTTTAGCATCCATTTCGGAAACCGTAAAGACAACTAATGTTTTCGTTTACCTACAAATTATCAAATTATCTCTTTAGAATTATCCCCCCCCCCCTTTTTTTAAATTCACAAATCCTACTGCCGCACGAGTCGTGGCCGATCCCCCGTGGTGGGTTGTGCCATTCCTCTAGGAACAACCGACCAACCAATCAGCAAGTGAGATAGTTTCCTAAGCAAGACACAATCCGATTCACGGACTATCCCCGCAGTGGGATGTTCCAAGTGTCTGACGAACAACAGCAACTACAGGATGAACACAAGTGGCTGGCTTCGCTTGTCGTAGCACGGCTGTCGGCGTTTCGCTTTGTTCTCGACGCCTGCAATGCGGAAAGAGAGTGATGCGCATAGCACTCGAGAGCTGGCAATTTCCGTGGCAATATGCAACGAATGTTACATTGCTACAACTGCGGATGGCCAAAACTTCAAACGCAGTTAGCATTGCGCTAACATGAAGCTGCGCTCAGAATATTGTAATCGTCGGTGAATTTTTTTTTTTGTTTTTTAAGTTAAGCAAGTTATGGCACCGAGTGTGAAGTTACACCATGACCAATGTAAAATGCATATTTCTGGCGAAGCTGAGCAAGAAAAAGCAGTAGTAAGCTCAATATGTAGTACCATGGACGTCAAATGAAACGCGAAGAGCGGCATGCATTCGCAATAGTGTAGTGCACGCCGTCCAGTCATCACCATCGACAGGCACGCACATCCGGTGTGGCAGCGCTCTGCATATGCGCGCATGTCCATGGTGGTGACTGAGGCGCCGTCCACCGACCAGAGGGAGCTGCGTTGCTCGCAATGGCCCGTCCCAAGTTCGCCGACATTGGCCGTTAGGGGCACGCAGAAATAGACGCGCCCCGCGTAGACCGACTGCAATCCGCCCACTCATGCAGGAAGGGAGACGCGCTCGTCGCGTTCTGTTTCGAGCGACCCCGTCTCATTATTGCTTTTTTTGTTATCCGCTAGGCTTTGCGCTCTGGCGCTGCAGTCGCACTGGAAAAGTCGACTGTACGGTGCCTTGCCGCTGTTCGCGTTTCAGTTGACACCGATAGTACGTATGTCATATTGCGTGGACAATAAGTGTTTACCTTAACACGAGCACCGTTTTAAACAGTACTTTTTTTCGTGCAATTTCAAGTAAATTGGTACAATTTATGCCTATACTTCGCACTCAATCTATTCCAATGCCTCTACCGCCAGATGGTCTGTTCTGTCCTGAAATAATTAACTAAATGGGGCCTTTTACGCTTCTGCGTTTGTGCTGCGGTTGCGTATTTTAGCAGCGAAGCTGTTAAGCACGGCATAAAACGCCCTTGCTTCGCAAAGAGCTATCATCATGAACGGATACGTGCCACAGAATTCGAGCAAATCCTACCACTCGCCGCTCCAGCGTGGTTTGTAATAACCCTTACGTGTGAGAGAACGAGTACAGAGAGAGAGAAAGAAAGAAGGAGAGAGAGAGAAATGGACATGCAGAAAGAAAGAAATATATATAGAAATAGAGAAATACTCGTAAGAAAATATTCTTCGCGAGGCGGGATTCGAAAGCGCGTGGCCACGGATCCGACGGCGAGCGTCCTAACCACTCGGCTATCCAGGTACGCTAGCGAAACATGGCATATAGTGTAGCAAGGAGGTGGGAAGGGAAAATGAGCGTGTGGAGGAAGGAAAGGAGGAGGGTAGAGAATAAAGAGTAGCACAGAAAAATGATAGAGCAATGGAGAGAAATAAATGCAGAAAGAGAGAAGACCCATGAAAGAGAAAGAAATAGAAAGAGAAAAAAAACACGATAGAAAGAAAGGGAACCAAGCATAGCGTCGTCTAGCGACCACTACCGTACTATCTGCCAGTAAGCGCATGCGCAGTAGCTAAGCCACGCCCACCGCGGAGACATCGCGCGCAACCTCCGCTCGATAGTTCATAGCCTGGCAGCGCCCGATCGCGCCGAGACAATCATCGGGCGTCCTCGAAAAATGCGTACTCCCGAGGAGGAAGCCGCGTATCTCGAAGCTAGACGTTTCGGTCGACGGGGAGTACGATTCGAGGCGGGCCCGTGCTCGCTGTATTAAGCTTTGCGTGACCTAGTGCAAACCTCCCGCACCATTTTTTATAGCGAGTGAACTGAACCCCCTTGGTAAACCACTTCTTGGAAATGCCTCATTTGTTTTTTAACACGTGTCTTACGCAAACACACATTGCGCAATGCCCGCGTCTCTCTGCATGCGCAACGCGAGCGCAGTGACGAGTAAGCATAAATAATGCGTGTCATAGAGATCAGGGGGCGGGGAGCGAAACCGGCTGAAATAACAAGGGTCAAATAAATAACAAATCGGCGCCTGAAATATGAAACGCAGAGCAACATGAACAGCTTACGTACAGGTTATCAGTTTTCTTCTGTCATGGCGATCTAAAACAAAGAACAGGAAAGTTGCGTTATAATTTGGGTTTAGGCCGAAAGTAACCGTGCATCTCTACGCGTCTCTCTTCTACAACATACAGAACAAAAAAGTTCGGAAATTAAAATGAAGTGAACAGCTGTTCAAAATCGAACCTACAACGAATAAAACAACGTAACTGCATAGGTTCCTTACCCGTGTAACAGCACACCGATAGTTTTGTAAGTTGGATGGCCAGCAACGACACTGTCAGCGCAGTATAACCCGCGGAAGCGGCTTACTAAAATAAAAAAGAAAACTTCTATTGGTGCGTGGGCGTTGTTCAGGAGCGTAGTTAAACTTTCAGTAAACACCGATCCCAGCTGCATCGCTCGAGGCATGTTTCGCAAGCGAACAATGAAACCCGTCTGACCCAGGCTTAAGGTAATAGGGCGGTCCAGGAAACTTGCATGGTCAGGCGCAAATAGATTGTGGGTTCTCTACGAAACACGAAAGTACAGGGGGGGGGGGGCGGGGAGGGGTTAGGTGAACGTACCAAAAAAAGCCCGACGCAAAACTGATGCAAGGCAGCTAAGTATTGAAAGGGGTGCTTAAAGCCGATCGCGTCGGTGAAACGCCGTTACCTATCACGAGTGCGCCCTCTCCTATAAGCATAAAACGTGATCCCGCACCTATCGCCTTCTCCTACCACCACTTCCTTCATCTGACCGCCCCCATCCTCCTCCATATCAGGCCTACCTAAATGTTTCCTTCACAGTTTGTGCCTATCAGTTTGCCATGATCAAATGAAGTTCAGCGGGTTAGGACAACAGAACCGCATCCACGGGCGTGACAGGGTGCTTATATTACGCCCCCCCCCCCTCCTACCTGCCCTGAATCCCTCTGCGTACCTTGATTCCCCTCTTTTCTTAGAGTTGGCTCTTTTCCCCAGCGGGGAAAACTTCCGCCATACGAAGGAGGCAATCTAGGCGGACTTAAGCTTGGGAGAAAAGCGATAGCGGCATGCGAGGGAACAGCCAGGCCAGCCGCTTAGACTTTTATACGGGGATTTGAAGACTACGTGGGCAGTAGAGCAAGAGGTTAAATGTCACCGAAGGAGACGTCAGCGCCGTCAGCCCGGTGTTTCGTTGTGCTAGACAAATAATGGGCGTCTGCAAGTGCCCCCCAGCACGAAAGGAAAGAAGGGTTGCGCAAGCTTAAACGTATGGCCTGGGATTTCACCTGTCGCTCTGTGAGGGGTAAATAGATTCCACACAAAACAAACATGGCCGTGGTAAGCTTCTGTGCGCGAAAAAACAATGAAAAAGCTGTGCGCTAACGTGTTACCACGAATACACAGAATAAAAGCAACGAGTGGCTAATTTTTTTTGCTTTTTATTTGTTTTTCACTGCAGGTTTGCGGAACCAGCGCTCGTGCACAGCGCTTACAAGCAGAGGTCGGAACGGAACGAAAACGAAAACGAAAACGAAAAAAAAACGATATTTTTGACCGGAACAAAAACGTAACCAAAACTTTATTATATTTCGTTCCGGAGTGAAACCGAAATTTTTTCAATCGTTTTTCGGTTCACGAGAAAATTTCGCAATCCGGAAACTGAGCTCATGCAATTAAGCATATCTCAGGGTATAGTATTAGCGCGTGCCTCAGACAGGAATTCCAGAGCAAAGATATGTTGAAATTGTGCGAAAAACGAAAACAGTGGCAATCAGAGATGTTTATAATAACGTAAGTGGACTTTTGCGCGCCTGTCAAGCAGGCCAAAGTGGAGAGGGCATTGTCGGCGCTGAAGTTGTTACAGCGAAAGCTGTTATTAGATCACAAACATCCGGTTTTGGTGCCATAGTTGTCCGCCGCGCCGGTGTACGTGACCGCCATCGGGTGATATTAGAAAAAATTAAATGAGAAACAAATTTCTAGGATCCGCGCCCTCTGCGCGGCAGTCGCATATTCCACCACAGTGTCACGCTGCTGCTTATAACTCCATCGCAAAAATACTTTATACAGGCGTCATGTCGGGCAAGAAATCGCGTTAACATATGTAATATAGCGTTGCAGAAGAGTAAAATAACAACCAGTCATCACACAATGCTAATAGCGCAAAGAGGTGTGTGGTTTAATGCTTCCCACCAGTGTTGCGGAGATGCCACTCCTGAATTGGAGTGACTCCGGCATCATTCCACATTTTCGCGACCCCAGAATGGAATGGGGGCAATGCTCGGAAGAATGGAATTGGAATGGAATTACGCCTTTTTCCGAAAATAGAGGACGTTTTTGTTTACGTGCTGTTTTTCAAACTTCGAACGTTAGTAAGTCAGAGCCTCGCAAATTAACACTAAAGCAGCATTCTTAAAATGCTTGGGCTGATTACAAGCACGGTGCATTTCTAAGCAACGCGCCTACTACAAACAGAGCATAAGTTAGCGTAAAACAAATGCGTTATCCCAGCAGATACCAAAGGGAGAAACAAATTACCCCTGCGCGTTGGTTCTCATTGATACCCCCACACGAAAGTGGCGAATACTCTATGCACAGCCTGATCTTTATCTCACGAACAGTTTAGTACCTGACACACGTAAATAACCTTTGCGACAAGGAAGACATTGCGTACCTGCGCACAGGCGAACACAGAAAGTTCTCCTCACCCCATCCATGCTTGCGAGGCGCGCTTGACAAGCGTGTGTGCTGACGAGCAGTGCGGCCCAGTGTTTCGTATTCGATGCAAAGGCGCTTTTGTCAGCATAAAAATACGCTATTTCGTCATTTTAGCATGAACAGATTTAAGCTTAAACAATATTGAAACACCACCATTCGTTGAAACATGTTGACCACGCAAATACTGTCGGTAGCGGGAGAACTGCCCCTATGGGAATTAGTAGGGTGCTTGTACTGCACGAGATATGTCACCAAGCTACTATCCCTCGACATTGTTAACGTGTTATGCGTACTTTTGCAGTTCTTAATGCATCTGATGACATCAGCTTTGTGGGGCGGTCATTCTTAACTCGATAAAACTATCAAGATGCCTTTCCTACGTTGAGGAATTACAGGAATGGAATCGAACTGCCAGGCCATTCCGAGAGTGCGAATGGGCTAAGTTTTTTTCATTCCGAGGAATTGAAATGAATGGAACTGCGGCAAATTCTAATTCCCCGGAATGGAATTGAAATGGAATGGAGGCGCCCATTCCGCAACATTCCTTGCCACCCTCTGCAAAGTGCTCAGCCATAATTCTTCATTATCAGCCACAGCACAAAGTGCAGATAATGCCTTACATGTGTGTAGCGGGTACCGCGATTCTCCGAAGAATGACGAAAAATGGCATAGTGGGAACTTCGCTACTTCAGAAAAATTGCGACAATTTATGGCGTAGTGGGTACCTTGCATGTTTACTTGTATTAGTTGCCCAAAGAGATAACAACAGGCTCTACAAAGTCCGCTCTTCTGGCTTTTGCTGTGACTGTGACTGTGCTGCGTGTTTCACGCAGGCCTGGCAATCTTTTTATCAGAACAGTGGTCTTGCACATCAGAGAGTGCACTCAATGACGTGCTGCTTCTGAGATCGTGCTCACTCCTCCCTTGACACAAGCATTAAGCCAACTGAAAAAATTCGTATTTGTCTTGGGAGAAAATAAATACTATGACTTTGAAATGAATGCTGGTTTGGGATAGTTGGTAGGAATACGTGGTACAGTTAAGGTACGTTCAGACTACGCGCATAACGTGCCGATCTTCCGCAAGAAGCGCAAGCGCAAGCGCAAGAAACGCAACTATATCGTTCACACTGCAGTCGTATCAATCATTAAGAGCACAACAGTCGTTACGTACGCGAACGTAATTGTTGAAAGGCCCGCTACTTTTACGCCTCGTACGGCTACGGCAGTTACGACGCGGCCAATGAGCGCCACGGTTTCGGTTGTCCTTTTCCGGTGATGCAACGTCCGGCATCCCCAGGGAGAAGCAACGGCCGCCGCCGTGGACTCCCTGCACGTTGGTGGCGTGTGTGCAGTTGTTTTGAACGTGCCACGGCGCTAATGTGCCTTCACTTTTGCTCGGAAGATTGTGCTCAATGGTGGTGTGTCCGCGTTTCGTGTTCGAGCTGCGACGGCGCTCGTATGAAGCACCCTCGTACGGTTTCCACGTGTGTGCGCAGTGTTGATTGCGGTGTGTGCGCCTTTTGTGTTCAAGCTACGACGTCCGCGCTCTTGTCCATCCTGCCAGTGCTGTGTAATTGGCGTGGACATGGCGAGCATCTCTGCAGACGAGCTTCTTATCGAGGAAGTGCGCCAGAGACCTGTTCTGTATGACCAACGCCTCAAGGCGTATCGTGACAGTCAACTGCGGTATGACGCCTGGCTTGAAATATCTGGCGTTCTCAAGCGTGACGGTAAGTTTTTTCGTCATTTACAGTTTATGTCGGGGTGGTGCTCGCGTGAGCGTGATTCGCGCGCGTGTTTTGCGAGACAGTTTATGTTAGCAACGGGAACATGAAACGTAGGCTTCAGCAGCAAACGTGACTTCACGTAAAAATGTGTGTTTGACGCCGAAACGTTTTGATACTGTATCGTTCGCTAAATACGAGATAGTGGGTGAAGACAGGCGACGTTCGGGCGATCGTCGGTACACCTGCGTGCTACAAGATGTGAGTGCCACGTAATGCAAACGTAAAAACGTGGAAATGGAGTGTCATGAAAAGAATTTCGACTGAGTGTTAACAGCGTTCGGATGATATATTCGGTGCACTCATACTATAATGCGCGCCGGCATTTCGGTTACTGTGGAACAGTTTATGGCATATGAGACATCCGCCTATAGTTAACTGTTCGACTCGTAAAGACAGAATACTGTGTCTCGTGCAGCATCGAACCCGAGTGATTATTTCATACATGCTCTCTGGTTTATGGTACTGATACACATAGACAGCCTAAAGAGGCCGTGAAACATATGCAGTACTTTCATGTAGGTTTTGCATTTGTTTGTTGGTGAATATAATCCTTTGTTCGCTGCGTTTCTATACACAGTCGCAGAGATCCAACATCGATGGACATACCTGAGGCAAAAGTTTCTGCGGCAAAGAAAAATCCGGAGTAAGTCGGGAAGCGGAGCAGAAGAAGTTGGAAAGCAGTGGGTCCTGATGCCGCACCTGATGTTCTTGGGGGATGCCATTCAAAGCAGAGCGTGAGATGTATTTATTCTCTCTTGTTTCAACGTGTACGTTTCCTCCCGTGCATGCTTTTGTCAAATTATGACTGATATTGCTTATGGACTGCTACTAGAATGTTTTGTACTGGGCTCTGATTGTGCACGAGGGATCTGCAACCCATAGGTCGGCAAACTCACTCTTGAGTAGGCTCACGCAGACTGATATTGAGACGTGAGTCTGAGTCTTAGTGAGTCCGGGTGAATAATGTTTTTGTGAGTCTGAGTCCGAGTGAGTGCGGTTGAGAAAAATTATATTGAGTCTGAGTCCGAGTGAGTCCGGTTGAAGAAAATATTGGTGAGCCTGAGTCCGAGTGAGCCCTAAGGGCAAAATATATTTCATGAGTGAGTCTGAGTGAGCTCCACATTTTTTGACGACCTTTGGTCCTATCACCTCAACCTCAGCATTACTATCAGTTTTATGTCGGCTCACATTTGTACTTACGTCTGCTCACACATCCACGCGCTATCGTTCAAACGTCAGCTCAATGGTTATTGATCAGAGGCATGAGTTACGCAGGGAGAGAGGGAGGAGGTGCCTAGGCCTCCCTGCAAATGCTTTCACGGGAAATTTTTGATAAAAATAGCTCGTGTAATCATCTCTTCAATAAAAATGTCCTTACTGAAGTTCTAACTCTGATAACTCGTACTTGAAGGTACGAGATCAAAATGAGCTAAGTTGAGCACCGATTATGCAAGATGTTGTTAAAGAGCATTGACACTGTGGTGCAGAAAGGTAATCATAGGCTAACGGACTCATGAGTCCACTCACTGAGACTCAGATTGAGCCATGAGTCCGAGTCTCTTTGTGTCCGAGTGAATTATTTTTTGGTGTGTCCGTGTCCGAGTGAGCCTTAAAGGCAAGATATGTTTGGTGAGTGAGTCTGAGGGAGCTCCACATTTTTTGCCGACCTATGCTGCACCTAGTCTGTCACTTGTGCCATTTACTTTGTGACATATCACTCATTTAGGAACGATACTATTTACTAAAATTCACTTTGTAGGCTGTAAAATGATAGGCTAGATTTATTGAATCTGTAGTTACAAATTTTGCCAGCTGTAGGTGTGTTGAGAATTTTTACTATTCAGCAATGAACAAACATTACGTGTTATTTTTATAATCGTTTTGATGCTGCGTATCACTTTGAAGCAGTTAACATGCACTCTTCTGGCATTAAATGGTTTGGATTCTTTAATGTGAAAGCATTGCAGAGATTGTGTTTACTTGCTTTGGCATTGCAATGTCGCTGCTGCACAGTACACAAAGATCAAATTGTGTAATGTCAAGTTATGTATGTGGACACGTGATATCTCCCAAATTGCATTACGTGATGGAATGTAAGTTTTTCACCACGTGGGGACATCAACTATTTCTAATAAAGTGTGTCTCATTTTCTTCATTAGGACGGTGTCTAGTATGGAAGCAGCTGCACGCCCGGTCCCTGTACAGCCTGCTCTTTTGTCGTGCTCATCAGATCCTGACAACACATGCACGACAGTTCAAGACATCTGTGACACATTTTTTGTCGGTGTAGAAAGCCCCAATGATGATGTCCCTAATGAAACAGCTGAAACCCCTGCTTGCCCTTCTAACAAGACACAGACAGCGCATCCATGCGATGATCGAACGTATCCTCATGAACAAGCAAAGCGAGGCCCTGCTAAAAGAAATAAGCAGAGTGACCTCGATGAGTTGATGGTCAAAACTCTCATGGATAATCGCAAACACATGCAGCACCTGACTTCTTCAGCTGACGATGGGGATGAAGCATTTCTTCTGGGTCTCAAGCCACTGTTCGCTAAGATAAATGAAAAAGACAAAGCGCATTTGAAATTAAAAATGCATGCTATGCTGGTTGAGGCTGCATTTCCATCAACTACCGAGTAAAAGCGCCTGTAAGCTTACATGGTCTGCAACAAGGCCATGGCAGACTGCCTACGTGGTCTGCTTTGGCCCTGTTGCAGAACATGTGGGATGAATTCGCACTTACTTTTTTTTTCGTGTTCACTAAAGATAGGCACACAGGCAGTGATATACCAGTTTTGAACATTAATTTCTCTTGTAAATAAAGGTTTTAGGCATTATACTCTGAACAACCAGTAAAATGTGTTGGGAAGGCCCAAGCATTTTCATATCACTCGAGCTGTTGCATAATTTGGTACTTAATGAGCTGTTCTCTTCATCAATTCATGATGGTCAGTCTCCTAAATGTATATGTGACTTGCTGTAAAAATATCTGTCCCACTAAAACGTTTTCATGTTGTATCATTTGTTAACTGGGAGTGGTGGCAGTGGAGCACTCGTCAGACCAAATGCTTGCCACAGGATGCAGGTGCTGCTCAATGCAAGGTTAATGCATAAGCTGGCGAGGCTGCTGAAAACGATTAGGCTGGGTGACCGAGCAAGCCGGAACAAGTGTACAAATGTTGCAATGCCTTGGTACTACAGGACTACGTACGGCGTTACTGCATCACGCCGCAGCAGAAACAAACCAGAAGTAGGTCCAGCAAAAGTGTTGTATTGCATTATTATATTACAGCGTCAGCCACGCTTTGTGATATTTTACCAGATGTACTCGATACAAAGTGTTGTATTAGACTATTATATTGCAGCGTCAGCCATGCTGTGCGATATTTTGCCAGATGTACTCAATACAAAGTGTTGTATTACATTATCATATTATTGCGTCAACCATGATGAGTGATATTTTACCAGATGTATTCGTTCCAAACGCTTGTATGACATTATTATATTACAGCGTCAGCCATGCTGTGTGATATTTTACCAGATGTACCCTTTACAAAGTCTTGTATTACATTATTACAATGTCAACTATGCTGCGGATATTACACCTGGTGTACTCGATGAGGCAGACACCTCGCTTTTTAGTGGTGTTTTAAAGGTTTGTATGCACAAATAATATGCCCTGAGCTTCATGGCCTACGGCATCAGTGATGATCTCCTAGGTGTTGCAAGTGTACTCAGTGTGGCAGGTAAAACAAGGCCTGTTATTGGTTTTGCAAGACAAATATGTGCAATAAAGTCTTGGAAAGAGATTTATTCCTCCTTTCTTGGGAAAGTCAAAACATTGCATCAACCGCAACTTCTCAGTTCGCATTGCTAATGAAAAAAAACTGACTGTTTGAATACGACAGAAATTTCACTTCCACTGCCATGCGACAGCGCCAGGCCCATGGAAATAACTGGCATAGCTATCCCGCACATCTGCTGCTCTTCTGGAATGCATATTTGATCCCTGCCGAACAACTTGAGGTAATCCCTCAACACTATTTCTCCAATCACCAGCCACCATTCCTCCTGAGCTGTCAATGGTGTCTGCAAAGTTCCATGGACAATAACTGCCAGCATGCCTCCCTTCTTGCATGAGGTAATTGTGAAGACAGCAGCAAGCAGACACAACTGCAACTGCATTATCCGGCAGAAGGCTCATTCTATTTCTCAGGACTCTCCAACGGGCACACATAATTCCAAATGTGTTCTCAATGCATCGACGTGCTCTAGAAAGCCTGTAATTGTAAACTCTTTTTGGTGTGCCTGCTGCATGCATGCCAGCGTACGGCTTCATTAAGTTTGGCTTGAGGGGAAACGCGTCGTCGGCAACAAATACATATGGAAGCTCTGGACCACCAAATGAAGATCTGCTGGAGCAGGGAAGTTGCCCGCATTGTCGACAAGCTTACCCAAATTTGATTTTGCAAAAACACCCCCGTCGCTCTCGCGCCCGTAGCACCCAATGTAGACTGAAGTAAGTTTGTAGCCCGCGTCACATGAGGCCATCAAGTTCACACTGAAACCTTGCTTGTAGTTAAAGTACAAGCTTCCAGAGTTCGGTGGTGCATTGAGATGAATGTGCTTTCCGTCTATAGCGCCGACGCAGTTTGGAAAGTTCCATCGTCGCGAAAACTCTTCAGCAACGGCAACGAAGTGCTCGCGGGTGAGTACTGGAAACACTCTTGGCTGCAGGACTTTCCATATCGCTTTACAGACTTTGGGCACCAGGCCTGACACCGTAGACTTTCCGACCCTGAAACTGTAGGACAACGACTGGTAGCTGTTCCCGCTGGCCAGGTATCTAAAAAAAGACGTAAAAGGTTATTACAAAGCAGATTAGCGTCGCACAATATTTTCAGACAATTGACGTTCAAATTGCCTTCAATGTTCACTATGGTGCCGTAATTGAGCACACCGTATAACCCTTATAATCGGCTAAATATTGCTCCTTCCTATGTTAAGCTTTACACTAATTATTAATTACACTGGGGTCCTAGAACTATCAGGAACGACAGGCGTGTTCCCCAGACTGCATCAGCCGGTCCGTACCAGTGCCATAGGCAAAGTTACTTTTACGTTTACGAAAGCCTTGCAGGCTTTCGTAAACGACTTTTGTATTACAATACATGAATAAAGTAAAAGGAGTGCACATAATTGGATAAAGTTTGTCATTTGTAAATCACGGCTTTCGTTTAAGTATGCTTGTAATGTACTTCTTTTGGAGTATTGCTACGAAAAGAATGCATCGCTTCCCAGCAACCCATTCAACGTGCAAGCCTAGCGCAGGCTGTTGCCATTTCAGCGCTAGGTGGTGGTAATTACAATAAAAATTGAGAGCACGTCTTACATCAGAGTGATTGCCAAGCGCTCCGCTGACGACAAGCAGGGTCGCAAGTGGGTTCTTTGCACGTCGATGTATGGTCGCACCATGTTTTCAAGAAAGTCAGAAAAGCAGCGCGAATATCGCAACAGCGTTTCGCATGTTATAGTCCAAATGAACTCTTCACTCGAGCTTCACAGCGCGCGACTATAAGTCACCGCAGTGACTATAAGACGGAAATGTCAGTACGCATCGGACAGCAACTTTACCGCCGCCAAAAAATATTTAAGAAACGACCCTCCGCACAAATACACAGTTATGGCAGCGGCTCACCTGCATTCGCGTCCGCAATTACAAGCCGACAAAAATGACAGAAACCTCCAGATAATAAGCTTACCTCAGCGTAATAGCCAGACGCTCAGCTGATGACAGAGATTCTCGCAGTGGCGTCTCTTGAACTTGAATAAGTGGTCGGACAAGGCTTTCGAGGAAGTCGAACTGCTGTGGTGACATCCGCACGAAATTGTAGAACAACGCCGTATCACCACTCCTCAGCCTCGCGAAAAGATTGTGGAAATCTCCGTCAACTGCCCTACTGAGGAATATTTCACGAACCCACATTGTTCTACGACGTCGCCGTCTGCGTCGGTTAAGCTCATAGACGATGATAAGATCATTTTGAGCTTGAAGAGCCTCGAATTCCGCTAGCAGCTGCTTGCTAACAGGCGCCATGTTGGAAAATGAGAAACGCAGTTGCCTTCAGAGCGGTGATTGGCCCGTCGCAAAAAACGTATATTACCGAAGGGCTAAATGTGAACACTCGTAGTCGCTAGCAACGTAAGCGGACGTTACAACAGTTACGCGATACGACACTTACGACAGATGCGACTGCAGTCTGAACGCGGCTTTACAAAAACACGTCGATCGACCTCGTAACGCTCGCTCAAAGCCATAAAATTCGCATAGAGTACTCGCTGACAGCTTCACATGAGACCGATTCTCAAAACGCCGGGGGATCTGCCGAATTTGTTATGTCTTTATTCCCACTATATCTCTCTATTTCTATCTCTCTCTTTCTCTCTCTCTCTCTCTTTCTTAGAGAACAAGTGGTGAGTAGCGGGATTGCGCAGTTTCTGTGGTATATCCAGTTCGTGATGATGATCATTTTCTGATCGGCGCACACAACTAATTACGGCTAGCTCAAACAGCTTCACTGTTGAAAAAAAAATCTTACGTCGAGTCTGTCAATGCATATGAGGGTCGCGTCGCACCAATTTTCGCTTAGCACTCGTTCATTCATCTCGAAGAGACCTTTTTCAAGCACACGAGCGCCACCATCGGGCAGGCAGGCGCTCGTGGGAGAAGTCCACATGCCGCAGCAGCGACGAGCACGCGGGCCTCACGCTTTAACTCTTCCTCCTGCACCGTGTCCGAACTTCTAATAATAATATTATCTGGTGTTTAGCGACCCGAAAACCACGATATCATTATGAGGGACGACGTAGTGAAGGGCTGTGGAAATTTCGACCCACCTGGGCTTTTTAATGTGCACTTAAATCTGAAAAGTACACGGGCCTCAACCATTTTAGCCTCCATCGAAATGCAGCCTCCGCGGCCAGGATTCCATCCCCGCGACCTTCGGGTCAGGAGTCGAGCGCCATAACCACTAGACAACCGTGGTGGGGCGTGTCGAATTCTCAGACGAATTGAATTTGGCCAGGTGCAATCTGTTACTGCGTAATTCAATATGGAATTCTCTGTGTTAGCTGCGGCGTCTCGGCAGGTGCACTCGGAATCAAACGCTCCATCCTTGTCGACGAGCACAAGGTTAGGTTGACATTTAAAGATACACGAGAGAGGCTGTCAGCATTTCGTAAAATAAGATACGTTTCACTAGACAGCGTGCGCGTTCGCTCGCACCGTAGGTAGCAAATGATAATCGTCCTGCCACCCTTCGTTGACGCTAACTGAAGGTGTTGCATTTACATGCGCCCATTGCATTTTCGGTGGTTGGCTTATATGTGACCATATACCGGGTGTTTCAAGAAATGTCCAAAACCTCAAAAATCAGGCCAATTGGATATTTGTTCGGTGCCTTCACAATATGTCTTCTGTAGCCGGAGGATCTTAAGATCTTCAAAGACATCATTTAGGGGCAGTAATTAAGAAATTTAAGTTAAATAACTATAGCAAGTAAAGTAACGAGGCTGTTACGTAAATGGGAGAATTGAATAATTCATGCGAGGAATTAATTGCAGCTTGAGATTTTGAAAACCGGCCTCTAGTAATAGTTGCGAAGTAACGAAATTCACCGAAATTCAGCGGCGAAACCGAAGCTGAAACGAGGAAGAGCGCAAATGCTATATTCTTCTGAACGTCCAGAATGAGTGAGCGTCGTTATTTCCACCATCAACCGACTTCGTTGTGTGGGTGTGCGAGCTGCGCTTGGAAATTGTAGCACGCATGGTGTACATAGGTTAACGAACGTAGATGGACCGGCACCTCTGTAATTGTTGTCTTGAACAGTGACGTCATTCTGGTCGTCTACGTGTTGCCCTCATCGGTGCTTGGGTTTCGGTTTCGCCGTTGAATTTGCTTGAATTTCATTACGCCACAATAATTACTAGACGCGGCTTTTCTATATCTCAAGCTGGTATGGTTTCTCGCATGAAGAACTCAAATTCTCCCATTTGACGTGACCACCTAGCTCCACTAATTAAAAACTTAAAGAATTCATTTTCCTTAATTATTGTTCCAAATGATGTCTCCACCATGTTAAGATGCTTGCCGCTACAGAAAATGCAGTTGTGAATGCAGCGGGCAAATATCGCATGTTTCCTGTTTTTAGAGAATTTTGGACACATTTCTTGAAACATCCTGTTACTGTACATAGAGATTTATTGTCGTGAGCAACTATGAGATGGACCGCTGAAATTACCTTTTAAAGGGTGTACCGGTTAAAATTGTAGTTCCATGTGTCACCTTCAGGTCAGTACATGACAAGTAATCGTTGATAAACGCGAATTAGGTGTTCCAACTCATATCGTTCACGACAGTACGCCTTCATGGTGTCGGCCAGCGATAACGCGCAAGCAGCTTAAACTGCAACATATCATATACATCCGCTTGGCAATACTTACATGACTACCAAGAAAAAAAACGGCAGGAAGTGGAATATGGAAGCATGCAATGAAAAAATCCGCAAAAGGGGGGTCGGTGCTCGCTCGAGCCGACGTTTTCGACAAGTGGACTTGCCTTCTTCAAGGCTAGAACTAGTTCTAGCCTTGAAGGAAGACAAGTCCAATGTTCGGAAAGTCGGCTCGAGCACCCACCCCCCGTTTGCGGATTTTCTCATTACACTGACTTTGTTATTCCTTTCCATTTCCTGTGTAGTATATGCGTAGTATTGTGGAGTATATATGCGGATATGTGTAGTATTTACGACAGAAGTATAGTCGAGAAGCGGCGACTTGTCCTTTACGTTGCGTGCTCCCACGGCGCCAGCAAGCAGCGGGCGATCGAACTGCCGGCTTGCTCGACGTACACACTATTCCCACAGTGCTCCGCGCGCCCGGGGGGTGTTCTGATTTTGCTTGAAAAAAGGTCTCCTTATGGCCACTATGGTATTTTTGTCCTTCCCAGATGATGTGTTAAAATCATTTATTCCACGTGCGACCCACCACTGGAACCCCTTTGCTTCTGCAGTAGCGTTAGTAAAAACTGCGCAATTCTGCGAAGCTTTGGGTGTTTTTATTTCTGCAAGTCAGGAATTTTCTTACTGGACTTATGGTTGATTATTAGTAACTCCTCTACTTCTTTGGCATTAATTTACCTTTGTTCCTCCTTTGGTAAATTTCGTGTATTGGCAGAGATGGTGACCAGAAATGTGGCCATAATCGAATAAATTCCTCACAAATAGTAGCTGGGCTATGCTTGTACGCATGCGGCATCAAAGCCCTCTGTACTGCGCAAATGCTGGGACTATGAAAAATAATCACTTCAGTAAATACTTCAATAAAGCATAAATAGTGTTGTAGGCGTTACCAAAAAAGTAACTAAATAAGTTACTGGATACGCTTAACAGGAAAGGAAGGCGTCACCGTATTACGCTACCTACAAAAAAGGTAACGAGTTGGCTTTTCCGAAAAAAGTAACGCTCGTTACTTCTGTCCTAACTACGTAGTCAGAACTTGAATCAGTTGGTTTCCACTTCAGGAGCCTACAGTAACAATTTTTCCAAGCTCACATTTATATTTTATGCAGAACTTCAAGGGCAGGCTGATATTTTACGTGCAATACTGTTTTAATGGAATGATATTTATAAATGGGACGGACCTTTGCTATTATGTAGTCGCCTATGAAATTGCTTGTGATGGTTAATGAGTCTGTGACATATGGCAAAGCCATTTTTCTCAATGTGGCATTAAAACACATAATGAAATTTCACCAACACCTCTCGCCATGCAAACATCATTCAACTTGCAACAAATACAGTAATTTTGACTGTGTGTTTCTGTTAGCAAGAGGACGCTGAAATTTTGTAGCCGTAAAAAAATGCTTAAATGGCTTAGTTTCGGGAGAACGAAAGATTTGGATATTTAAGGGTTCGGTTTTTTTCTTTTTTACACGCAACATTAACGAGAACTGACAGGCAATTAAGGGAAGAAAAGTATAGGGGATGTTATTTATAGAAATTGTGACATAAATCCGAAGAAATTCAAGTGGACGAAAAAATAACTTGCCGCCGGCAGGTCCCGAACCTGCAACCTTCGAATAACGCGTCCGATGCTCTACCAATTTAGCTACGGCGGTGGTCATCCTCCCGTCCATGTCATTGGGTATATCTGTGCATTTAAACCTTAGAGTGTTAATCATCGCCGCTCGCAGCCATTGCGGCGAGTGCGGAACACTCTCTTTCGGCCTGCTGGCGTCACGTGCTACGTGACGCCAGCAGACAGAAAAAAATATTTCTTCACATATGCAGTTTTTCCCCTTTAACCTGTATAATTGCAAAAATTGCGAGTGCTGATGTGGTGGTGTGCAAGACCAGCATCGATCGCTCAGAAATTCAGGAACTACTAACGCATGCCCGCAGTCGCAGATAGAATGAAGCGAATGTCATTTTGAAAACAAAGGTCATCGACGGTGCTAGAGTATTTCAGGGTCAACTTTCCATTAACTACAACCTGTAGAATTTAAGCGACAGCTACACTTCAAAGCTGTTGCTTGCCTTGCTTCTTTAGGAATGCGTCCGCACCTACGCTAAATAGACGCTCGACGGGCGCATTGGATGGTACTCCTATTGCCAAGGCCTGTCTCGTCGGCAGCAGTCCACCGCTGCGACAAGGTTAGAATCGGGGCGAGCTCTGAGAAAGTGGCGCCTATGAGACGAAGGAACTTTGTGTAATACTCCCGGGATTGTCAGAATAAAAAAAACAGCCATTAACGTAACACCTCATTTTATTGAGGAACGTTAGCATAAGTACGTTACTCGCTATAGTTCCGAAATGGTAACGAGTACATTACTAAGTTACAGAAAAAAGTAACGTGCTACCGGTAACGCCGTTAATTAGAAGGCGTTACCGCTAACATTGATAAATTAGTGATTTGGTTGGTTTCGACAGGAGCGGCACCTATGCGACGCAGTGTTCTACTCCTACTGTCCGAAACCTCGGAGTGAGTTTGTCTTCGACCCGGTGATGAGAACTTGCATTCAGACAAGGGACCACGAAGTCGAACTGTGCAACCAAAGCCCTAACAGGTTCTACACAAGAGCAGACTGCTATTCTTCCTGCGTCAAGACTGAGCGACCACCCGGGAAATGCTTCGACCGGCCAGCCTTCGCCAAGTGTCAGCGGTTGAGAAGTTCGCTACTATTGCGATAGCAGTTACATGGACACTCTCGGCCGTCGTCGGCATCTTCCGTATAAAGTACAAATCGATAAGATGCCCTCACGCATCGTATGTTATACATCCGCGGGTTAAAGCGCGCGAGCGGGGGCGACGAACGCGGCTGAACCAGAGATCGAACGAGCCGGCCCATCTCCGCCGCTCGGAGGGCGAATGCGATAACATCAGCCGGCCTGCGAGGCCTGCCGTCGAGTACTGTTCAAGCAGATACGTAAACGCCCCGCTGGTCTTAAAAGCATGAAGGGACGCGGGGGGGGGGGGGTCCCTTGAACAGCACCTGTGACCTTTGGTTATAAGGGCGCGGTCGCCATCGCTGGCGCGCGCGCACTCTCGGAAGGCATCAGCGGAAGGCTCGCACACCCTCCTACGTGCTGCGCTCTCAATGGGAAGAGACTGCGCGAAATACACTTCTCTCCCTGAAGCGCTTTGTACAGTTACGCGAGACTGGTTCTAAACGAGTTAGCTGCCAGCCTTACTTCGTATAACATTACAATTTGTTGCTATCGCAATCATTGCTTCGCCCTTGCTGTGAAACTGTGCTTTCTTCACAGGCGGCGTTAATATTCATATTTATTGCACTGCGCTTTTGTGGCTTTTTTTTTTTCAAGCTGTAGGTAATCGAAAAATGAATACGCCTTTTATGGGTGGTGGAGGCACTTCGTTCTCTAACCCCTGCTTCATCAAAAGTAATCCGGCGCTGCTGCGGATAATATCACCACAGTACCACGACCTGATGGGAATCGGTGGCTGAAATTAGACGCGCCTCCCTTCTGCTATGCCTGATATAAAGGTTTTCTTGTCTACGCTATTACGGTACTTCTTCAAAACGGCGGACGCGAGTACCGTTGTTCCACAGGTGTCACTCACTTGCATACGCACGCCATCACAACACACTAATCCTATCGGCTGCTGCATGAGCCGTTCCAAAACGCGGATGTTCAGAAGTTGCCGCAATGCTCAGGAGAGGGGCTGGATATCAACTGACGCTACTGCATTATGTAGAAATTGCGGACCAATTTGTCCTATAATCTCCAAATAAATTTTGTTAAAACGAGCCTCGAACATTGCTGGAAAAACTTGGGACCTCTGGCATTAACATTCCACCTAGAGACAAGCCAGTCTTCACAGTTCGGAATATTATTTCATTGCAGATATTGAACCAGTATGGATAATGCGTACATGTGCAATCGAACTTTAATATCTGCTATGAATTGGTGCACTGTTGAGTGGCCTCTTATGAAGGAAATTGCATCAGTTTCAATCTTATATTAATAACCCGTTTTTTATCTATGCGTTTATTTTTCCACAAATGCATGCTTTATTCAGCTGATATGGGCACTTATATTTCATATCTATATCTTCCACATATCCTACTCGGTTATGTGACTGCAGTATCTTCTAGCCAAAATGAAATCGTTACAACAGCAATAACGTTATAGTTCTTGTACCGGGACGCGCATTCTTGTTACCTCGCGTGTTCGCAAACTCAAAGAAGAAAACGACGAGGGCGATGAGAAAACCGGGATCGGTAGACGACCGTTCCGCCGGTGGCTTGCACCCCGAGCTACGTCTTATTCGTTGCCCCGCGTCACTGAATAGGGGATGTTACGACTGGGGTCCGGCGGGTCTCGTTATCAGGCTCCCACCGTGGAAACCGCAGCCCATATTTTTCAGAGAGTAAGGCGCGTTCTTACAAGAGAACAGAGGTTTATTTACATAGTTACAAGAAATAGAGCGCAGAGATCATGCGCAAAAGTCTTCGGCCTATATAGCTCCGCGTCTCCTAACACTGAGGCACTCGGGAAGCGATGACAGCAACTACCGCCAATCCGATGTCTTGCCGTCGCAGTGCCCCGCCCAGTAGGAAGGGTGGATGGATGCTATGAGCGTCCGCTTTATAACGGGGCGGTCACATGTGTGCCACCAGGCTCGACAAAAAAAAACAGCTTTTAAATGCGAATGCATTTCTTAGTCGGGGGTTGTCCTGCGTCCCTGGCCGGCGTGCGCACAGGTGTTATCTCTCCGCACGCGCTCCTCCTCGCCCCTAGCAACAGATGCGCCGCGCCTAGCAACCGGAGCAGTTGGTGAGCGGCGGAAGGTAAGGGAGAGGAAGAGTGTACCCGGTGAGGGCGCTCGCATCGCGGAGCTCGCTTGGCGGAGAGAGAGCTCGGGCACTCCTCCTCTCCGCTCTCGGACCTATATATATCATACAGGGAGCGCGCGCTTCGGTGTCTTGATAGCGATGGAAGTCGGTGAAGTCGAATCTCTCGCGGCAACGATACCACTAGGACGAAGTGTAACTCAATGCAACTCGAGCATTACGCCTCTACGTGAACACTCTCGTCTCTCTTCATTAATCAATCGCACACTCATCGGGTGCACCCAAATGCATTCGCATTTCCTCACGATCCCTTTCGGGGAGGCGCGGCTTTTTTTCCTCCCCCCCCCTTTTTTTATGGTTGGCGTAATGCCTTGTCTACTACGAATAAATCAATCTTAGTATAGAGAAAAAAAAACAAGTTCACAGCCCAGTTCTCTGCCCCTCACGGCAGAATGTCCTTACTTTTCCCACTCTTTATTTTTCTCTATTCTCTCTAGTTTTCTGGCACTAATACTCTAGCCTTCTCTTACTTATTGACGCGATAGCGTTAAAGAGCTCGTTCCGCAGAAATTCCGGTGTCGGCTTCGTTGGTCGTGAGCAAAAAATCATCATCTTGTCCGTGACCGAAAAATCGAGAAAGATGCAAATGAAATACATTATAAAAAACGTTAGGTTGAACCCAGGCCGTCTTCGTAGCAAACAGGTGTTCTACCAAAGAGCCACTCCATTGCTTGGAACTGCACTGAAGTTGACTTGTTGCTTCACAAACATACGCGTCCTGTGTACAGGTGTCACAGTACGAGATGTAATATCGCGGTAAAGCGGGGTACAAGCGTATATAGCCATCAGGCATCACACCATGTGAACTGCATATCGAGTTGGTGGTTTAAAGCCGGCCAACCATTATAAAAGCACACACATTACTGTGCGTATTCCCTACGAACACGTAGTGGGTGCATCGCAACTTCGAAAAAGTATCACGCGCGTAATTGCTGCTGGTTTAAAGCATGCCACCCATTACGAAGGGCATACACATTAGTGCGCGCATTCTCTTGCACACAAGTAGTGGGTACACTTTTGTCATAAAAGTGCTGTTGAAGAGGGCGGAAACCTTTACTATAAGTACGTCGACTGTGTGTGTACGTGTGTGTGAGACTGGGCGACTGAACATAAGGACAAGCGAAACAGAGCACGATGAGGATGGGGCCGGATATCGCTATCGCGTTCAACTCTTGAAGGCGAAGCTTAAGCCTCCCATAATTTTTTCTATCGCGGGCTTGTTCAGCTTTCTATTGTCGTCTCTAAAACCCAAGGCTTCATGTAGGCTCGTGCCCAAACGTAAACCTCGGCGGATATATTCACATTCAATCAGAACATGCTCTGCCGTTTCCTTTTCTTCGCCTCAGCATGTGCGTTGCTCTTTACTGAATCTCGCTTTATAACTACGCGTTCTAAGGCAACCCGACGTCGCTTCAAACAGAAAAGCGCTTCTATTCAAATTATTGTAAAATGCCTCCCTCCTTATTTCGTTTTTGCCCTTTCTGTAGATACTCAAAGCCGGTTTTTTATCCATAGCTGCCGTCCAGTAAACCCTCTCCGCCTCTCTGACTTTTCGCTTAACGCTCTTTGTTGACATATTGCTTACACTTCCAGCCGTATATTTACTGGTGAGCCTCCTATAGTTCTTTTTCTCCATTGTGTGTCAGCGCTCTTCCTATAGAAATACCGGAGCACCTTCTCAGCCCATCTAATCTCTTTCATATTCTTTAGTCTCTCTTAGAACCTCATTTTGCCCTGAGCTTTCCTCACCTCAAAACTTGCCCATCCCATATCACCATTTACAGCCTCATTTGTCGTCTTTCCATGAGAACCCAACGCGAGGTGTCGCACAGTCCTTTGATTCACATCCATTCCTGATTGTACCTCTGACCTCATGCACCACCACTGAGTTCCCAAAAGTAAGCCCCGGAACCATTACACCTTTCCACAGACCTCGAAGCACCTCGAACCTATTGTATCCCCCATAACGCTCTATGCTTCATCATTGCAGCATTCCTGTTTTCCTTTGCTGCGGAGGCTTTTTCCTGTAGCTCCATGCGCATATCGCCCTCATTTACTCATACTCCGAGGTCCTTACGCTTGGTATTTGTTGGCCCTGTATTGACACGGCCTGATCATTCGGCTCATTGAATACCACCAATGCACACTTCGTTACACTAAATCATAGTTCTAGAGGCGCATCTTCCCTTCCGCTTGTATCCGCCAGCCGCTGTATATCATCTCGACTGTCCGAAAATAAGACACTATCGTCAGTACAAAATAAAGCTGGAAGCTTGTGCTTAATCTCTGTTTGTGTGACAGACTAAAACCCCTGTTTGTGTGACAGACTAAAACCAATGTTGCTACCTTCTACCGCTTTTTCCATCCTCACCATGTAGAGCATGAATAACAACGGGGACAAAGGACATCCATTTCTCAGCCCCTTGCTAATCTCAACGTTTTCTCTGCTACTCTGTCACAAAGGAGCGCGTTAACAAGGCGCGCGCACGGCCGCTTTAGAACGACAGCGGGAATTCACGGCACCAGCCGTTCGCTCAACAAGCGCGTTAAACGAAACAAATAAATATGAAAAGACGCCTGCACGCCGCCTCCTCCTTCCCCCTTGAAACAGCCGCAGACAACCAGCAGTCTCGGATCAAACGTCCTGCAAAATCTGGAAACATCGCGAAAGAACAGATGATGCGACGCCGAGTGACGCCACCGCGAGCGGAACCGACGAGAAGAATCTTGCCCTTTCCCCAGCTTTGGCTGTGCTGCACGCCAAAAAACACACTAGACGCTTCTGGAACCTGTGAGCGAGGAGATATAAGCGTGCAGCGACGACGGAGAGAGGTTGGTCCAGAGATGGTGAAGAAGTTATGTTGAATGTGGTTGCGCCGGCCAAAGAAGACGTGTTTTATGATGTAGTGCGGTTGTTATGATGTAGTGCCGGAAGAATCGAGTGATGACGCCGTGTGAGCAGTGAAAATTTGCGTGAGTGCTTCCTGGAAGAGGAACATTCGGGACCGACGACGGAAGGGAACGACGACGATCAGCGCTGGTGTTTGCGTGAGTGCTTCCTGGAAGAGAAGCATTCAAATTACGTTCCAAGAACTGTGGACTGGATACGCTTGGGGAATATTCAAGACTTTAGGCGTTCTTGAACAGTTTGTAATGCATGAGATTGCATTTGTAGCGCGTGAGCTGTTTGTTTTTTTCCCGTTGGTTTGAACACCGTCAATGTTATATTGTGAGATGTAATTGATACCAGCCGAGTGTGCATGTTTGTGTGATGCTTGTACTGCGTTAACTGAGAATATATTTCGTTTGTGTTATCAAGTGTTGGCTCTGACTCGGTCTTTGGACCACAACCGGCGTTTGCTGGCGCACTAAAGGACCTACTCTAAATTGTGCGCGCTCTCGTGGTGCGTTTCGGGGGCCGATACGTCAGCCCTTGGAATCTGCCCGGCGACTGCCACCCTATTAACGGGACAAGTGACATACTAATTCTTTCTCATTTTATGCCAACTCTATATTCTGGGTATATCTCCCTCAAAAGCTCTATGCAGTCGTCGCCTATGCCCATTCCTTCCAATATATCCCGCAATATTTCCCGATTAACGTTGTCATACGCCCAGTGATGTCTAGAAAAGCCACATAGAAGGGCCTGCTTTCTTTTTGATAGAATTCTATACACTGAGTAAGAACAAATAGGTTATCGTCAAACCGCCTGCCGACTCGAAATTCATTCTGAAATTCTCCCAAAATATTGTTATGATCTGCCCACGTTTCTATTGTTTGTCTTGCTGCCTGCATCGCCAACCTGTATAGCTTCCGATGTAATGGTTAGCACTCTATACGAGTGAATGTTAACCTTTGCTTCCTGTCGTTGATAGATTAAGTTCATGCTACTTTTTCGCCAACTCTCCGGTATTTACGTCTCCTGTAAGCATTTTTCTACGGCTTTCAACAGTGCCTATTTAGTGTTATGCCCTATTTCGTCAGCCTAAATGAGGCTGACGGGAGCCCCATCTGAATGCGGGGCATTGCGGTTTGTAGTTTTTCCTTCGACCTTCTTCCATTGAAAATTCTCAAACACTAGCTCTTCCTTGGTTGTGCTCTCCGTCATACTTTTACTCCCCGGGTATTACGACGCGGTTCCGGTGGGTCACGTCAATGGTAGCTGGCCCCCACCGGAGTACCCGTTAGCCCATCTTTTGCAGAGAGGAAGGTGCGTTCGTACTAGAGAGAGCAGACGCTTATTTACACAGAGGCATGATGAGAGATATCAAGAGAGAGAGAGAGAGAGAGCTTTTCACAAGTCTTCAGCTAATAAAGCCCCAAGTGAGACAACCCTGAGGCACTGAAAACCGGCGTCCGCAGCTCCTACCAATCCGGTGACTTGCCATCCAGGCGTCCAGCCTATGCACCATGCACCTGGCGAGGAGCATGGTCGAGATCGATGTACAATGAGGCCACAACTGCACCACACACTAGAGTTCTCGGCGAGGAGGAAGAGTCCGAGAGGGGTTGTCGTCGACTTCGGAGAAGATAGTGGCAGCTGCCTCGAGCGCGTGCACCATTTATGCCTGTGTTCGGGTGGAGAAATGTCGTGGTTCGATGTTAACCTCTCCAGCGACGCGATCCCACAACGCGGCCGCCTCGCTGACTCGATTGCAGGTATCTCAGGTGCACGTACTTTCCCAAGAAAATGCGGGGTTCAGTGCCTCCGTCTAAGCGCCGATCCCTGGGAAAAGCATTTTGACTGACAATTCCACGCGAAATACCGTCCACCCTGATGAATTCCAGGGCCAGATGTAATGGGGGCCAGTACCCCACGCCGTGCCCATCCGCGGTCCTCACTATTTTGCAGCATCGCTACTACCAGGACTAGAGTCGACGGCGGTGTGCCAATGAATGGCGATGCGTCGACGACGCGGTTGTTAGTTGGGCGCGGAGGCAGCGGCGATTCAGCCGGGAGTGCAACCTAGCGGTGGAACGGCCGTCCGCTGGTCTGGTTTCCTCCTCGCGCTTGTCCTTTTCTTCCTTGCGTGTGCGAACACGCGAAGGAACAAAAAACATGTCTGATCCCTCTGTCGTAGGATCATAGGAATCGGTATAATAAGAAAGTGAAACGCCTCTTTACAGAGGTAGTTGAGCGTTTATTTGCATTGATATATGAGAGCTTGTATAGTGCATATTGGTGTTTGGCAGATATGGCACCGTCACCACAAAAAAGGACTCGCGGAATGAACGCACAAGTATATCAGGAAGTGCGCGAACTAACAACTGTCAAGTTGTTATTTTTTGTGTTTGAGCAGCGCGCTCCTTTCGCAAACGCGGCCTCTGCAACAAGCAAAGTGACCTTCCTGGGCCCTGTTGCTTCAATGCAACCTTTTCGGTGAACGCACAAGACGTACTACAAACCGACCCCATCAGGAGATAAGCGCATGCACATAGGCGACCACGCCCCGTAGGGCAAAGGAGGCGCGCACGCATCGGAACGAGCGGGTCGACGAACTTTAAAGCGCGCCCTTCGCGCCATCTCGCCGGTGATAACGTGAAAACGCTGAAATGCCACCGAGCTTCGCACACCGCTAGCGGTAAATGGTGTATTTAAATAGCTCGCCGTTCGTATGCTGAATAACGTACGTTTCGTGGCCGAGTCGTTTCCCAGCGACGAAACTTTTTCTTCTAGTTTTTTTTTCATTGTCGTATGTTAGTGTGCATTTTGCGACGTCATATCCGTGACGGATATACGTCAGTGAAGTCTTGGTGGACCCCGGCGCAAAACACTCTCGTGTTAAAACGCGCTACTGGCGCACGTCAAGCCTGACTTCGAATCTCTTATGATGCAAATATTTGCCTTATACTCTACTTACTAAAGTTTCTCATGTCGCTTATGGTCAGCACATGGCTACGCTTATATTGAACGATATTGCCACGCGCGCTTCTTTTATTATTTTTATCTAACAAGTCCGTTGCACGCGTAGCCGCGCCCTAATGTCTGGGAACCTTTTAGATTGTGCTAGATTCTTCTTATAGGCTTGAACGCGCAAACGCGAACAGCTGATAATATTCTGGAACTAACGCGGCCACCAGCGATAAGGCTCGAATGTGCGATGCCGCATGTATAAAATGCCGGCGCGCTTTGCCGCGGTTCAGTATATCGACGGCCGACGCTCTGTTCGCCGCTTTCAGTGTATACAGTGTGTATTGATGTTGTTTGACTTTACGTCTACCGGCCACAAGTTCGGCCAAATAAAGAGTTTCATCTTCGACACGTCGGCTGCTGCCTTCGTCGACGTCATGACCCCGTGACATTATGTTCAAAATATTTCGTTCACTCGTCGCTGATACGCGGTATTCAAAAACGAGTTGCGTCTTTTATGGTGACATAGTGACTATAGGGGCGCAAGCGCTGCTCACATGCAGTTCATGTTTGTCGACTCTTATTGATTTAGCGCCGCTACCACATGTTGTAATTTGAGAAATGAACAGGACAAGCTTTCAGCATTCGTACGGGACAATTGGAAGGGGCTTTTCAGTCCCGTAAACGAATCACTGCGCCCAGAAAAAATGCGGCATATCTATTGATGCAAAACTATCGGTAAACCCTATTGAAACGTTCCGTATGGCATTCCAATAACTCCATATGTTCCATACGGAATCCTTATGTTTTCCGCATGTTTTCCATATATTTTCCATATGTTTCCGTAAGATTCCTACGGAAGCATACCGAATTATTGGAATGGCCATACGGAACGTTTCTGTAGGGAATTGACTATCGATAGCATCCATAGTTTTTTTTTTTAAACAAAGACTGCTGGCAACGTTTAACGCAGACCGTGCTATAATGTTTGCGACGCTTCACGATTGTTTGAGATCATTCTTTTAGGATTACGTACCGGACGCGAATAGTCAAGCTTATTCGAGAGCTTACGCGAGAACCAGCGATAACGTTGGAACGTTCGATGAGTGATGTAATAAAGATGACGCGTTCCACCGATGATCAGGTTACTCGACGGCCGACGACTGTTCTCGCCGCTATCAGTGCGCAGCGTGCATGGCATGTATTCTGTGCTTTGATTTTCTGGGCAGGAGTTCACCCAAATAAAGAGCTGCGTATTTCCCAGTCTTGCTGCAGCATTCTTCCCCGTCACAACGGCGTGACAGTACTATCGATAGTGGTGTGAATAATGATGCTGTTGCTGGCCAGCCATATTGCCAAAATATTTGCAATAGCCTATCAGCTTCGCTTAATTTATGAGCAATTTTGGCGAGAGAAATATATTATTTCTGCCGTGAAAATGCCGGAATATGTACATCAATAAATTCACATCCAGAAGCAGCCACTTGCACCTACAATTAACAAACGTAGTTGATATTTTTTTTTATTTTGAAATCATCAAATGGAATGTAAATTTGAAGCTGCGCAGTTAGAACGCATGTAACGCCTTCCTTTCCGCTACAGCCGAACAGTTTGACTTTAAGATCATGCGTCAGCAAAGCATTCCAGTGAAGAACACAAGCATGTCAACTTCCTTGCCCTTCAGCCTGCTCCTCCGTCTCCACTATGTACCACGCGCGCGGGGAAGCAAGTTTATTCTGCAATGAGTTCGTGCTGTTGATTTTATGCTATCGATAGTACCATCGAATTTTTTACTAGCGCTATCGATAGTATTTTTCACCATCGGTAGTTCGATAGTGGCTCAGCTATCGATACTATCGATAGTACCATCGATAGTTCTGCATCACTAGGCAGATCCCATGCAGTGCGGAAATCGATGCAGTGCGAAGGAGCAAATAAACAGGTGCATACGTCCCCTTGTCTCTCTTTGAGGCAAATTAAGACATTGATATCATGGCATCTAGTTCATTATGTATCGCATGTTTGTCATGTATGCATGTATGTGCAATCTGGTATTTACCATGCTAATGAAACGTATATACTGGTATATACAATGCATGACTGGTCGTTTATGTTCATCACGCACTCATGTTACGCCACGCCAATTTTGGTATATATACCAAGGCAGCGTCATGTAAATCGTGCCCTACATGACATGCATGTCATGATTTTCATGTTACCACCTGTAATTTATGTTCGTTATGCAGTCACGTCGTGCAATACAAATTTGGTACATGTCAAGTTATCGAAACGGCTGCGAGTCCACCATGAGCGTGGCATGTCAGTCATGCCGTACTTGACATGCATGTCATGATTTTCATGTTGCCACCTGTCATTTCTGTTCATCATACACAAATGTCTCGTCATGCCAATATTGGTATAGGGTGTGTCCGGATGAGATCGAACACGAGGTCCCGGTCACCATTCCAGATTTTCATGGAATTTACTGTAGACCCAGGCATTAGACCGCGAACAATCGCATCGAAGTTAGTTTTGTGAAAAAAGAAGTTTTGTTCGCCTGAAAAAAAAAGTATTCGCCGTGAGAAACACTTTCCCGCCACTTGGCGATTTCTGAAATTTGAGCGCACCTATGGAAAAAACGGTGCACTTCTTGGTCACAATATTTATTTCGCTGAAAGAACAAGTGAAATACAATCCTATGTGCATTATTTCTCTTGCCTGCCGAAGCACTTTTGAACAAAAAATCGCAAACATGAGAAATCGCACCAAATACCTTTATTTCAGGTATTTATTGCTGCAAACAAGTTAAACTGAGGATAATAAAAACTACTCATTTAACTTTATTACTTGCGCTTTCTGTTAAAATAATTTCCGTGGTTTTATCGCACTCCGTTTTACTCCATGATTGTGTTTAAACGTAAGTGATTTACCGAAAACGCCGACGTTTGAAAATAGTTTGGTGAAAAAGGCCATTCTTGATTGTTTAAAAATCCCTCTGATTGAAGTCAAGGATGTTAACTACCATCCTACGTAAATAAATGTTGCATTATTTTGGTTGCTAAGAAGCTATAATGTGTCGCATGTGAACAAGTCAGCCTATAGCGGCCGCGCCGCTCCTGTGCTGAAAATCGTACATAAGTTGGTCAAAATAATTGTACGCGAGATAATTGCAAAGCAGGAGCTCTACAGCCACAAGATCGCAGCCAGGTGTCATGGTTCAGCAAGCTTTGTCTTGAGATCAGCCGCTTGAGAAACCCGCCGCAGCGGCTGCTCGATGCTGCTCACATTACAGAAGTGCCGCTTCGACTGCGGACAAGCTCCGCTTGCGCGCCAAACTACGCTCATAGGACGACTGAAATAAGGAATGCATTACTGTGAAAGGTTAAGGCTGTTAAGTACCAACAAAAGCCATATAATACAACGACAACTCTTCCAGAAATTGTGCAGTCAGCGCCTGCAGTAGTGCGCTGATGTGTTGCGCTGATGACATCTAAAGAAAGCTGTCATGTGTGCCTACGATGGTCGAACGACTCAGTTGTTCTCCATCCCGTGACAGAACAGTTGTGTCTGCCGGCTGTGAACAGAAGTGTGTCCAAGCCCATCTCTTTATTAAGGTGCCGCTTTTACATTAGGCACTGACTACGGTGACGGGGCCCGTCAGCGCAGTACCGTCGTAAAAGTGACGGGGCCCGTCACCGTAGTGCGAATTGTAATAGTGACGGGGCCCGTCATAATAGCGAAGTACTTATAGTGACGGGCCCCGTCGTCGTAAAGCGGTGACTACGGTGACGGGGCCCGTCAGCGCAGTACCGCCGTAAAAGTGACGGGGCCCCTTTACCGTAGATTTTTGGTCGTTGATGTTCATGGCGTAGTTGGTTGGCGCGCTCTCCATAGTGTTATGGCTGCAGGTCGTCAGTTCGATTCCTCCCGATTTTCTTTTTTTTTGTCAGGTTATGCGTCAACGTCAACGTTACTGTTCTGATGGAGTCGTAACATTTTCGTTCATGTCTGCGGCGGTTAGAGAGCCCTAGCGTTCGGATGATGCGTTGTTCCTATGCGACCTCGGTTCTAATCGCGCTGGATAAGAAAATTTTTTGCGTCTTTTTTTTCTTATTTCAACATTGTTTCACAATACCGTCCCGAGCTTCCAGCTAGTCAACACTAGTTACTCCTTCGTGGTAGCACGGACTTAGCGTGGGAGAGCGGAGCCCGTTAATCAGCATGTCGCTGTGCCGCTGACGCTGCATATCAGCATGCCGCCAATGTCACTGCGTCGCTGCTCCCCCCCCCCCTCCCGAAATGTTTTCGTACTGACGTGCACCGCCGGCCAAAACAGCCACCTGCGCCTGAAGTCTTCCTGGATTTTTTCTAGAATTGCTTTCCATGGTCGAAAGAGACCTCGGAGGGAACATTGCTGATTTGACTGGCTGTCCTCGCTGTGCCCATCATGGCATGCGCAGCGCATGACCGTCAGCGGCGCAGCGACATGCTGATTAACGGGCTCCGCTCTCCCACGCTGAGCCGTGTCACCACGAATGAGTAACTATTGTTGACTAGCCGGAAGCTCGGGACGGTATTGTGAAACAATACTGAAAAAAGAAAAAAAAATGGAAACATTTTCTTATTCAGCGCGATTAGAACCGAGGTCGCATAGGAACAACTAGGCTTGTGCGAATAGTAAATTTTAGGTCCGAAGTGAATTCGAAGCAACTTTGAGTAGTAGCAGGATTTGACCTTCGGTGAAATGCAAGTGATAACCTGTAAAATATGTTAATTAAAATTTACTATAATTAGAGCATATAAACCGGTATAACAATAAGCTTTTAAACTTAAAGAATGATGAATCGATGTGAGGGTAATACAGTAAAACCTCATTAATTCGAACTTTTATTTCGAAATCCCGCATAATTAGAAGGATTTCTATGGCCCTGTATTTTTCAATGTAAATCTGAGTGGATAATTTGAAGCGGCAGTGAGTACCAGCCCGGTTAATTAAAAAACTTTGGATGCCATGTGCCAATTCCCGATCCCGATTTAGCCGCAAATCCGCAGAAACGATGGCCCTTAGGAGCCACAAGGCAATGCAATGTAGCGATACTAATGAGTGACAAGTGAAGCATCCCAGCCTCGCTGCTGCCAGCGCAAGAAAAAAACAAAACAAAAGGCGGTCTCGTGCCAACTGTAATGTATGCCTGCGGAAAAGAAAACGTGCTTCACTGCAACACAGCGGTGACACGCGGGCAGCATGACGAATGCTTCTCTCAACGTCAGTGCGTCATGATTTAACCATTCTTTCAGGCAAAATAGAGAAATTAATAAAGGGCGGTCTGACGGAATTCGCGATGTGTGTGAACCTCCGATTGGCGGTTGCTACGGCAATTTGCGCACTTGCACTGCTGGCGGAGTACTTGCCCGCAACGCCTACTTCGAAAACTCAGTTCGAAAGCTTCAATGATCCTCTTTTTCCACCCAGAACACATCGCGAATTCCGTCACACTGGTCATTATTACATTCTTTATTTTACCAGAAAGAATGGGCGAGTGGCCGCATCATGACGCACTGACGCTGCGAGGAGCAGGTGACATGCTGCCCGTGTGTCACCACTGTGCTGCAGCGAAGCACGTCTTTTTCACAGGCGCGCATTTCAGTTGACCACGAGACCGTTTTTTTTCCTCTTTCTTTTTTTTTTTGCATTGGCCTCAGCGAAGCCCGCCGTTTCCCCGGTTTAGCGGCAAAATTCGGACCAAGTATTGCTGGAAAAAACCCTTGTAGCCGCAAACTAGCAGGCACAGCAAACGACCACCTCTGATTACTTTCAGTAATACAATGTTCCTTGCATCCCGCCTTTTGTATGTTTGGTTAATTCGAAAACCCGCTTAATTAAATTTGTCACAGTCCCAGTGACTCTGAATTAACAAGGTTTTACTGCATGTTCATTTAACATTGAAGTGGGGCTTTGCGGCAGTGCGGATTTCTACTGGGAAGGTGTGTTCACGGTAAAGCACACCTCTACTGCAGTGAAACCACCTTTACAAGGGGTCACATGCGGTTTTATATATGTCTATTCGTTCATTTCGAATACTTCGAAATTTCCTAGAATTTAAATTCGTTTCGAAGCGAATTCGAATACTGTAATGTTCGTTCGAATATTCGAACTGCTCGAATATTCGCACAAGCCTAGGAACAACGCATCATCCGAACGCTAGGGCTGTCTAACCGCCGCAGACATGAAGGAAAAAGTTACGACTCCGTCAGAGCAGTAACGTTGATGTTGACGCATAACCTGAAAAGAAAAAGGAAGGAAAAGCGGGAGCAATCGAACTGACGACCTGCAGCCCTAACACTCCATAGAGAGCGCGCCAACCAACTACGCCATGAACGCTTTTTTTTTCTTTATTGCCTCACACAGGTAACTACTAGGCCACGAACGCCACACGACGAGGGCGTCTAAAACGACCAAAAATGTACGGTAAAGGGGCCCCGTCACTTTTACGATGGTACTGCGCTGACGGGCCCCTTCACCGTAGTCACCGCTTTACGATGACGGGGCCCGTCACTATAAATACGTCGCTATTATGACGGGCCCCGTCACTATTACAATTTACACTAAGGTGACGGGCCCCGTCACTTTTACGACGGTACTGCGCTGACGGGCCCCGTCACCATAGTCTATTCTCGTGCGTCCGTAGATGTTATATTCAAAGCAACTCGCGCGTTTATCACGAAATTTGGCTGCTTCAGGCATTACACCAGGGAAAAAATACATGCGTGCTATAGTGAAGGCGGTCACTGCGAAATTTCCGGCACAGTTTTTGTTGTATAATATGGCTTCTGTTGGCAATTGACAGCCTTTACCTTTGACAGTGATGCATTCCTTGTCTCGCTCGTCCTGTGAGCGCAGTTTGGCGCGCAAGCGGAGCTAATCCGCAGTCGAAGCGGCGCTCATGTAATGTGAGCGCCCTCAGCATCGAGCGGTCGCTGCTGCGGGTTTGTCAAGCGGCTGATCGCAAGACAAAACTTGCTCAACCATGGCACCTAGCTCCGCATTTGTTGTCGTGGAGCTGCTGCTTTGTGATGATGTCGCGTACAGTTATATTGAACAAGCATAATTATTTAGTAAAACGAAGCGCGATAAAGCCACTGAAATTATTTTAGAAGAGAGCGCAAATATCAAAGTTAATATGCAGTAATCTCATTATCCTCAGTTTAAGTTGATTGTAACAATGAATTCCTAAAGAAAGGTATCTTGTGCGATTTGTCGTGTTTGTGAATTTTTTCTTCAGTAGTGCTTCGACAGAGGAGAGAAATAAAAGGCTCATGAGATTTATATCACTTGTTCCTTGAGGGGAATAATTATTGTGACTAAGAAGTGCACCGTTTCTTCCCTAGGTGCGCTCAAAATTCAGAAATCGCGAAATTGGCGGAAAAGTGTTTTCTGGGGCCAAAATTTATATATTTCTTATTCAGCGAACAACTTTTTTTTTGCATAACTAACTTCGAAACCATTGTTCTGGCTCTAATTCCTACGCCTACAGCAAATTTAATCAAAATCAGGAATGGTGACCGGGACCTCGTGTTCGATGTTATCTGGACACAATATTCATTTAATTATGCTGCCGCGAGCGCCTCGAGACCATGTCATGTAAATCATGCTGTAGATGACATGCATATCATGATTTTCATGTTATGACCTGCCATTTATGTTTGCCATGCAGTCATGTTATGCCATACCAATTTTGGTATACATCCCATTAATGAAATGGACAGGAGAGCACTAAGTCGTTGGCGGCAAGTTAGATAGATAGAGAGATAGATAGATAGATAGATAGATAGATAGATAGATAGATAGATAGATAGATAGATAGATAGATAGATAGATAGATAGATAGACAGACAGACACAGATAGATAGATAGATAGATAGATAGATAGATAGATAGATAGATAGATAGATAGATAGATAGATAGATAGATAGATAGATAGATAGATAGATAGATAGATAGATAGATAGATAGATAGATAGATAGATAGATAGATAGATAGATAGATAGATAGATACGCTCAAAGTCGCAGATGTTCGTTAAGAAATGCTTCGCATTTAAAACGTCCCTCTGAAGTGAAAGTGATGATCTCGTCACGCCCAAGTTAGTGACGTTGTCTGCGTTTTCTCTTTCTGCTCTATAGCCAAGACTTCAAGTACAGCCCGTGGATATTCGACGGTTATGCGTGCCGTCCGTGGCACTTCCCAAAGGGCCAGTGTCCCTCTCACAACGGCCACATATTCGGCGATCAAAGCGAGTGCTCGGCACGTTGCATCAGCGGCAGCCTCGCCAATTCGAGCGCGTGTTTCACGCCCGGGGCGCAAGCGTGCCCGTTCCAGAAGTTTAGGTTTCCATACTTCGCGGTTCCCGCAGCCACGGACTCGAAACGACTGCGTTGCTTGAGGGCATCCGTACTGAGGACGCTTCGCTGCTCAAGTGGCACCAACGGCTTCGGTACGGCAGAATCCTGTGAACTGGCCTGTTCTGGTGGCAGTGAAGTTGACCAGCAATAAGAAGTCGACGTCTCACGGTGTGCGGGTGGTAGCGTGTAGATGCGAGAGCGATCAGAGTTGTTAGGGATACAGTTTGATAGCGGGTTAATAAATTTTTGGCAGCTGTACTGCAAAGTAGTTTTCGATGAAGCTCTAAAGGGCCTTCGCGGTACGTAGTTGGCAGGAATGGTCAGGTGTTGTGAAAACAAAACAAAACAAAACACTGTGCTCAAAGTGAACGATAGAAGGACAATGAGAACAAATGTGGCTTTTTTTTTTCTTAAAGAGCCAAGTCCACTTTAAGTGAAACAGAAATACGCAGTTTTTTGCCACTAACGATATGGTGGGGCCTGTTCCAACTATTTCTTGCCAGTGTGCTCATGTCACCTAAATACCTCAAATCTACATGCGGCTAAAATCTACATAGCCCACTGTCGTCGGTATTCAGGAATAAAATTTCGATTTGACTCTTATAGATTGAAACATTTCATTTGGGCGTGAATCAGCTCGTAAAGAAGTCTAAAGTGCAGCAAATGAACGATATAGCAATTTTTTGCGATAAAATTACCACTATCGTTGTGCTACCGCCGGTGTCATCCTTTGTTGCATGGGCGTAATGGCGATGATAGAGTTTAAGAGGGAGTGGTCGTTCCTGGTAAAAGGCGCACCCTTTTGAGCTGTTGATAGAGGTTTCTTGCTCTTGGCATCTATTGAAGTCCTTCAAAAATGCTTCAGCTTTTCTTCTTCTTAGCTCCTTTTATGCCGCGCCGTTTCGGACCACTTTCTCAAGGAGTGGATGAGTGCCCAATATTGTCATTTCAGTTCTCTTTTATTTCCAATATGCTGTCTTGGAAAGAAAGAACATGATACTGTAGCGAAAAACTCGAAAAGAAACAGTTAGAGGCAGATAGAAGTAGAAAAGTCGGCCTCTTACTCTTTATATTCGAGTTTTGCCCTAGAATATATATATAATGTCCTTCATGAAGAACTAAATCGTGCAATAAAAACTCATTCAGGAATGAAAACACGATATCAAAGCAACTAGGACACAAATTCAACCGATTGGATGCGGCTATGTTGGTTGTTTTCGTGACGATTTTTGACGAAGCGTTGGTTTAATGGATCTGGTTCAGTTTAGTTCAAACAGATAGAGGATTTGGCTCATTTTCGATGCGACACTTTCTTTTTGAGTGCACGTTACAATCAGGCATTGCCCCATAATAATTACAACTGTTTTAAAACTGAAATATATATAGGCACGCTTTACGCTCCCGTGAAACTTAGCCCAGTGTCGTTTTCTGAATTTGCATCCTTTAGGAAAAAAAGGCACAAATAATATTGTGGTGAATAAAAAATGTATGCGTCGTTCTGTTATCACAAACACCAACGACCGGCGGAGCTTGGGGAAGCCTAGTGATGTAGTACCAAACCGCTCTGTGTCAGACGGAAGACGTCCGACCTTTGTATGACCTCATCCTGTTCTGAGTCTGTGCGATGCTTGCCAAGCGATGCGACATTTAGAACGGTGATTGTCAATTCATCTTCAGACATGTTGTCAAACTCCTCGTGATACGTATCGATAATCGTGTGAAGGAGGTGTTCATTTAGCATAGTAAACTCGGCAGCAAAAGTATTGTTTGCTAAAGTCGGTTCTGAAGCATTCTAACGAAAAAAAAAAAAACGACGCTAGAAGATAGGTAGGAGAGCAGCAGTCCAGATGGTGTTTTTTGCCCTTGAGCGTCTTCAGGATCTAAGTGGGCGTCTAAAGAAACAAAAAAAATTGTGTTGGCATTATGTCGCGCAAAGCTTGGCACAGCGAAGCACGGGCCCGTCGCCGCTCGTACGACACGTCTAGCTTGGAGATGCGTGGCTTCCTCCTCGGGAGTAAACACTTTTCAGGATATGCACTATAGGGTTCCCAAGCATCGCTTAGTGGCGCTGCTGCTCTTGGCAGGCAGCGCCATCTCTGGCAGAAAAATAGAAACTGGGAGCATGCAACAAGCGTTCTCCGTTCTCGACGCCGCGCCGCCGCTCGCTTCCGCGCACGTGCAGAGTTCTCGCGGTACATTCACGTCGCCTCACAATCTACCGCCTGCAGCGCGGCTTCAAAAAACATGGCTGATCCCTCCGTCATAGGAATCGGTATAACACGAAAGTGAAACGTGTCTTCACAGAAGTAGTGCATGTTGTGTAGTGATATATGAAAGCTTGTACAATGTCTACTCGTGTTTGGCAGCTATAGCACCGTTTGCCGTGGATGCACACATGTTGACGGCATGTCTCTATTGCGACGACTAAAGCCCACGATCATGAATAAACCGTTGTGGTAGCTGACGTGTGAACATATATTTGGACACAGGAAATCGTGAATCACGCGTAAGGATGGTATCAACAATCTCATAATCAAACACTGGTACCCGGTATGCACTTCTTCAAAGCGTCGTCAATTAAGGAGAGAACGGCACGGGGTGCGCTTCTAAGCAATAGGTGACTGACGCCTGCGCTCATGCATAAACTACCACACAACTGCGCTTCAGCAACACGGGAGGTAGAGGTTCGTAGCTTGAGCCGCAAACGCGTGCGTCCCGCTGGCCTCTGTCTCGCAGGCGCTGGTCTCGCTCCACCAAGGCACGACATTCGCACGTCGAAATGGCGTCCTTTCTGCAACGCGTACTGCAGCAGTTTTGTTAGTCGGTGCTCTCGCAATCGAAGCAGTCGGTGGCGGAGAAATCCCGTTGGTGCATGTAGAAGCTGCACTACCCTGATGAGCCGACGCACGCTAACACAAAGCGAAAGGCAAAGAAAGAACTGCGTCAAGGGTGCCTCGGCGATGCCAGCGAGCCGACGCACACCGAGACGTTGTAACCATGACCTCCGATATCGCGCGCAATCTCGGTGTAAGCGCTAGTAAATGTGGATGTGAACCATTACTTCTTTTCACCTCTCACAGACGGCGGTACCGCCCCGCTCCGCCCCGGCTACCTACATCGCGAACAGAGAACACCGTGCGAAAGAGAATGTGTGAAAGACATAAGGCGCGTTCGCGCCGTATGCTGCATCTGCCGAGTTAGCTTAGTCGGTAGGGCGTTGGGCGATACCGTCGCGGCCGCAAGGGTCGTGGGTTCGATTCTCATGGGGATCTTTTTCTTGGTTTTTTTTCTTTCTCACCCGTTGGCGTCCATTTTATCAATGTCATGTCCGTGACGGATGTACTTGTTGGACCCCGGCATGAAACTCTTTCGTGTTAAGAAGATCTCCGAGCTGGACAGCACTTCCGAAAAGCGAACTTGATAATAGGAGAAAGGCTCGTCAATCACGTTTAAGGTGAACAGCAGACGATTGACGACAACGACGCCCGACTCAACGCGAAATGCGTTTCAAAGTCGCGATAACACCTTGTAGGGCGTATACCACGATGTACGACTCATTCTGTCATGTTGAAGATACGTAATGGTCCATATGAACTGCGAAGTGAAGCCGTGCACGCTATCGATGATGTGCGTTGTGGAGTATGAAGCATATCATCATTGTCTTGATATGGCATGCTTGCAGTAGCAGCCTTGTACTTTCGTGAACAAACGTTTGCGGCGTCCGAAAAAAAAAAAGAAATTATACCAGCCATGGTACTAGAAAAGCCTGTAGAAGGTTAGAGTCAAGACCTCCGTGCCGCTGGAGTACCACCCGCCGAATTAGACGCGAGGCAGCTAGCTGAGCTTTAACCACTGCGAGGAAAGTTGAACTGCTCGCCTCATTTTTTCGGCGCTCGCGTCATGCTTGGACTCTCTTTTATGAGAATATCGACTTTACAGGCGTACAAAGCCTGCTGCACGAACACGTCCGTTCCAGGGTAATAAAGCAGCCTTCCCGAACGTAAATTGCAGGCGCTGAACTTTTGACAATGTGCCGAGTTAGGTTGAACTCAACCAACCGCGGTATAACGCTAATGTGAACTTTCGACGACGGTAGGTCTCACGAACACGGGGACTCAAAACACAAAGTTGTTCAGCTACAACCGTAACTGGACTTTCACAATGCGAGAAGAGAGCGAGTAATCATTACTGTAGTCCAGGGGCCGTAGCCAGGGGGGGGGGGGGGGTTGGGGGGTTCAACCCCCCACCCCCGAACATTTTCAGTTTGCTTGCGTATATATACCTGCGCACATACAAACACACGCACGCACATACATGAAGTATGGTTGAACCCCCCCGAAAAATTTCTGGCTACGCCCCTGCTGTAGTCGTTGCGCGCGTGCGCCGCGTTACGTACTGATACAGATAGTCGAAACGAACCGAAGCGGTGAACTGAGACAGCCAAACTGAAGGCGAGACAGTGCTATCAAAAAGGACATACTTGATTCTCCTTGCTGCGGTGATCCACGCTTGTCGCCTTTATTTCTCGTGCGACATGCCCGGGAACCGATACAGTTTCACACGTGAATCGCGTGCCTTGGTGTTGTCATGCACTGTTGTGGCAGCCCACGACGCAGCAATACTTCGGACCTTGCTTCCGTGGGGTCGCTTCTGCCAACGCGGAAATGCAGCTCTGCACAGCAAGCCTCTCGGTTCAGCGTACCAAGCCTGCCTGCATGGCGCCCCAGTTGCCCGCGCCGACTGAGGAACGCGCGGACGCGCGCGCGAGCGTGTTCCCGCTGCTGACAAACAGGCTGATCGGCCGCGCATGCCACAGTTGCACCAGAGCTTCTCTCCAGAGAAGCAGCGCGGCGCTGTCGTCGCGCCGCAAACTTGAGCTTGGGTTCCTTATAGAGCGAAGGTTGCACGCGATATCTCCGTGGTGGGCGTGGCTTAGCTACTGCGCATGCGCGGCTTGACCAGATGGTTCGGGTATCTGGTCGCTAGACGACGCGATGCTTGCTTCCTTTTGCTTTCGCTGTTTTTTCTCTCTTTCTACTGCTTCTCTCTATTTCTTGGTGTTTACGTGCTACGCTTTACTCTTTTCCCTCCTCCTTTCTTTCCACCTCCCATCGCATCTCTCCTCCTCACGCTCACTTCCCTCTTCCACTCCCGTCTACACTATACTACACAAGGCTATGCTAGGCTCTGCTAGCGTGGCTCGATAGCCGAGTGGTTGGGACGCTCGCCTTCGGATCAAGAGTACGCTGTTGCGAATACCCCCTCGTCAAGAATTCTTTTTTGGCAAGAATTTCTCTCGTTCTCCTTTTTATATCTTTCTTCCCGTCCCTCTGTTTGCTTCTCTCTTTCAATCCAGATACTGGGATCGAAAGCACTTGGGTCGGTTAATTTACAGCTCAGCATATTGGACAGACAAGTTCAGTTTCGAAGCAAGAATTCTTGGTGGATCACATGCCATTTGTTGATCCACCAAGTGTCGAGAACAACTAAATCTGTTTGCAAGAAAAGGCGTTAAAGGGGCCCTCACCAGGTTTGACAATTTTGAACTAACGAGCGCAATGCATACACTGGGCGTTCGCAATCACGTCTGCCAAAATTTGCAACGCTATGCGCCGCGGAAATGGGTCAAATTTCAAGGTGAACGCTGCTTTCCCTTCCTCTCGCGGGCGCGCGCTTTGGAGAGTGAGGGGATGACGTACATGAGAAAATGGCCCTACGTAGATGGTAGTGCTGTGGCGTCGCTCCTCTACGTAGACGACTGTGCTCTCGACGTCGCCACAGTAGCACGTGACACGCGATAATTATCTGACATGACATGTGTAGTTTGTGTAATCTGTTGCTTGGATAGATTAATAATCTTGAGAGAAAGAATGAGACACACAAAGAGATGGGTGCGTCTTTTTCATTTTTTTTCGTGAATTGCAGCGAGATGCGGTGCTAATGTGCATCCCTTTCCCATGCGTTCGTGTCCCCGCGGTTACCGCATCGAGCAGACGCCAGCCCTGTAACGAAAGTAATGTTCTGGCGCGCTCGAGCACTCATTATGCTCATTTATTCTACCGCGTCCAAGTAAACGTTAATGCGGCAACTGACTCATGGTACCGCCATCTTGTGCCGTACAAATGTCTCAACTTTCATGCCCGCCCGCAGAAACAGGCAGTACGCCACAGAGAACGCCGACAAAACGCCACAACGCTACATAAAAAAGAAAAAGGTAGCCGCCGTGCAACGCCGCTCGCGTGCTCGGGCTGGCTGGGGCACGTCATGCGCACGTGACCATGCATGCGCATGACGTGTTCATGCGTATGTGTCATGCGTATGTGTCAAGTGAAGAGGACAGGGAAGGAATTGGCTTGCTAAGGCTACGCGGGGCGAGTGGCAAGGGTTTGAAACTCGCCTCCTCGCATCATGGTTTCGTGCCGCTACAAATTATTGTTTTTCTCAGCTCGTAATGAACCGATTTGAAAAATTCTTGCGGCATACTGCTCTTCATTCGGCGCACAACAACTTCCAGCGTCTAACTAAAATTGGTGTGTGGCCTGGTGAGGGGCCCTTGAAATATAGAAGTGCTCAGTGAGCGACAATCACGCAGCGTGGGAACAGGCGAGTGAAAAAAAAAAAGAACCGGCATCAAAAGTTATCACTTTACTGAAAGAATATTTAACATTGGTTTATCACACTGACAATGGACACTAATTGAACTCAGAGGTCGTGGTGTGCGATAAGGTCAGATGCTAACTTCTAAAACAAACGAATGAAAATGGAAGCTTGTTGACAAAGCACTATACAAGAAGTTCGAAGTTGTGTCGTACCATAAGGTATAACACAATTTAAAACGGTACAACAGGACTTGTCGCTCAGCCAGTTGGTTCATTACCTGAGAAAAATAGATATGGCGCAGAAAAGACGGTGACGAAGTGAAGACACGCACTGACAAATTGGGGCACCAAGTTCCAACTGTTCATTACTAGAAACCACGCTGATTCACACATGCTGTCGAACAAGGTAACCTTATTGCAGATACAGTAACATGGATGAACTGACAAATCACCATGAGCGAGTGACATAATAGATTCGAAAGACATGCACCGGAAACTGCACTGACCTGAGCTGTAAAATCTTGCCAGCACACTAGAACACGTGTCGATTACAGGATCAATCAGAGTAATAGGCAAAAGAAGCAGCGCACATCCTAAACACACGTCTAAAAGCTATTTCAAGAACATCATTACTTTGTCCCTTAAATCTAGGGATGATGCGCTAATGCACTGACTGCCCGCCTTTTGTTAGGAACGCCTCAATTTTCTCCCTTCAGTGTGGCTGCTTGCTCTCGTTAGAAGTGTGGTATGGCTGACGTATGGCACACAACCGCAGCGCTCGCAGTAGCGTGCCAAATGCACCACCCATGTTGTTGCTGACCGCCAAGCGATGCTCTCTGCACGATCACTGAAACACGTCCCTTGTTTGATGGATACCCTATCACAGCTTAGCGGAATATGTAGATCACATTGCTGACACATTTAGTGTGTCGCATAGCATGCTTCTTGGAGCATGTAGCCGGCCGCTTATTTCACGTCAAAGGGCAAATCATGGCCACTTGCATGGAGCGGGAGAACACATTCTACGCAGAATCTGGCTGCGGTTTTCTTATACTGTGAGAGAGCCAAGGACATTAGGATTACGTGCATACTCATTTTTTTCTTTTGGCTCCTGCATTTTATTACCTTGTTCCAGCTTTTGCAAGAGACTTTCACACACCTGTGATAACGGAGGAGGAAATCGAGCGTCTTTCAGTCTGCTAGTCTGATTATTAAATCCTGTAAAAAGATTGCGCTCACCAGGCCGTAGCCGGGGGGGGGGGGGCTCTATAGGTGCCCCCCCGATATTTGTGGAAGTAGGTGTTACCAAAAATAAATAAGGAAAAAAAGGTGTTTTTCTCAAATAGTCAAGGTTTCAGCAAGTGCCCCCCCCCCCCCCCGCTCCCGAAAACATTTCCTGGCTACGGGCCTGGCGCTCACATGACTTCATTTAAGCTTAATGAGACATGATAGCCGTTCCTTCATGATTGCTTAGAAGTGCGCTGTCAGACGGCAAAGCAGTTGTTTATACACCTTAAGCTACTGTAGGCATGTATATCAGATAAACGGCCAGTGTATCAACGATCGTGCAAGAGAACACCCCTTGGCGGTCAGCACTAACATGAGCGGGCACTTGGCAGGCCACTGCAAGCGCTGTGGTTGCGCGCTACACTTCAGTCAAGCCACATTTCTAAGGAGCTCAAGTAGCCGCACTGAAAGGGAGACAAGCATTCCCAATAAAAAGGCAGGCAGTCAGTGAGTAAGCGCACCATCACTAAGTTTAAGGGACAAAGAAGTGATGTCCCGGAAACATAGCTTGTAGAGGTGTCGAGTTTAGGTTGCGCGCTGCCTCTTTTGCCTATCAATCAAATTGATCTTGTAATGGACACGTGTTCTAATGGGCGGACAGAATTTTACAGCTCAGGTTAACGCAGTTTCCGGTGCATGTCTTTCGAATCTGTTAGATCACAGGCTGATGATTTGTTATTTCATCCATGTTACTATATCTGCAATGAGGTTAAATGTTGAGACGTGACGGCGTCTGACGTAGACGTGCCGTCGTCACTTGTTTAATGAGAAGACAAAGGCGTACGGCCGAGGAAGGAAGCGAGAGGCCGAAGGCGAGCAGCGGCCGTGGCGTCCAGCCAGCCAGAAGCACCCGAATGTCCTAACTGCCTTGCGCCAGGAGCCACCGGCGCTCGTCGTCTTTTTCTCCGGCCGGTTGGCTGCCACTGGCGCGGCGCTACGTGGGCTCCCCCCTAGCGCTTTGCGCGATAGAAAATATATGTACAAAAAAGCTAGGAATAACAAATCAACAATATTGTAGGCATCTATTATGCACTTCTTCCTCATCTCTGTATTATTGTAATCATCATCACGCGTTTGCCTTTCATCATCATCGTCTTCGGGTGTGTGCTCTTGATCATCGTGGCCGTGGCGCTTGTTCACTCTCGACGTCGCGACCAAATAAACCTCGTTACGACTGAGACGTCATACGTGGTGGAGGTGACTTTACGATCCCCGGTCCTCTCCTCGCCCCGACTACTCGCTGGAGCTTCGTTCGGGCCGCCGCTTGCACCCACCGTGCCCCAGCATGGCGCAGAACCAGCCAGCCGACGCCCATGTCGCTCCCATTGCCGCTCCCATCCCGGCGCCGCAAGCCTCACCTCTCTACGTCATCAACAACCTCCAGCGTGACCCCCCGATCTTCACCGGTCTCCGCGGAGATGATGTGGAGGACTGGATTGACAATTACGAAAGAGTAAGCGCCACTAATCTGTGGGACGATCCTCACAAGCTCCGTCACGTCTCCCTCTATCTCACGGGTGTTGCGAAGACGTGGTTCTTCAACCATGAGATTGATTTCGCCGACTGGCCAGGCTTCAAGCAGCAGCTTCGCCAAGTTTTCGGGACACCTGCCGTCCGATCCGCTCTCGCGAAGAGGACCCTCGATGCTCGCACACAACATCCCGGCGAGTCATACACATCGTACATCGAGGATGTTCTTGCGCTCTGTCGGCGTGTCAACTCATCGATGACGGAGTCAGACAGACTACGCCACATTCTGAAGGGTATAGGGCCTGTTGCCTTCAATGCCCTCGCTGCTCAGAATCCGTCTACTGTCGCTGACGTCGTCACAACGTGTCAGCGCCTCGATGAACTTGACTCCGTCCGCCTACAACCGGCCACTGTCGAACACCGTCCTACGGCGGACCGTGACCTACGCGACATGATCAGGGAGCTCATACGCGAAGAACTGCGGTCAATGGGCTTCTCCCCACCTTCACAGTCCCCTGCACAGCCTTCAGCAACGGCCTTGCGAGACATCATCAGGGAGGAACTAACATCCTTGACCTGTCCAACGCACGTCCCACCAGATGCTTCTCGCCCACCGACGTACGCGCACGTTGCTGCCGCGCCTCCCAGCAACGTGAATTCAACGTTGCCGCTACCATCGTACGCGTCGGTTGCTGCTGCGCCGCCGGTCCACCTCCGGTCGATGCCATCTGAATCTCCATCTACCCCCTGACTGCACTATCCTCCGGTGCACCGAACGCCCTCTACTACCCGCCTTGGCGTTCGTCCCGCCCAACGTGCTATTATTGCGGATATCGCGGGCATATCTCACGTTTCTGCCGCAAGCGCCAGCAGGACGAGCGTCGTGGTTACGATATGCGAGAACGTGATTTCTCCACTGGGGATTCTTACGGCCGGCGTTATTCGTCCCTTCCGCAGCGGTCTCCATCTCCGCCCGCATCGACTGACGCACGGAGTACGTACCGGTCCGCAAGACGCCGATCACCTTCGCCCTTTCGTCGCTCCTCCTCTCCGCTCCGCCCTGCCTCGTTCACCACTGCCGACCGTACGGAAAACTAAGTGATGCAGTTTTTGGAGGGAAAACTGCATTCCGAAGTAGAACTGAAATTCCTCCAGCACGCCCGTTCAATATGCTTTCTGTCATAGTGGAAGGAGTTCTCGTCGATGCTTTGGTGGACACCGGTGCGACATTTTCTGTGATCCATGCTGATTTGTGTAAACGCCTCAAGAAAGTCACGACGCCTTATAATGGACCCACGCTAGTCGCAGCCCAGGGGAACACCATACGCCCTTCCGCTCTTTGTACTGCCCGTGTTTTTATCGATGACATCCTTCATTACATCCAGTTTACAGTGTTAACCCAGTGCTCTCACCAGCTAATTTTAGGATGGGACTTTCTATCTTCTGCTTCGGCCGCCATTTGTTGTGGGCAACGTGTTCTACACCTTACAGACACAGACTCCATGTTAGACGACGACACCTACAAGCCACTTCGTCTGTTCGCTACGGAAGATCTCGAACTACCGCCACGTCAAGAGCGAATTGTGACCCTTACGTCTAAGGACATCGACCACGGTGATGTCTTGGTGTCCCCTTCATCCCATTGCTTTACCAAAGGCATAGCTCTTGCGTCAGGTGTGGTTCGCTTTCGCAACGGCTCCGCGCTCGTCATGGTCATGAACGCCACATCGGAGAAAATTCTCCTTCCACAGGGTACCACGGTGGCCTGCGTTGCCGATGCTGAGCCACTTACACCTGCCTCTACCAACGACCCTCCAACTTCTGAGCCTGCTTCTTCCTCTCCCTTTACTGCACTCCTCAGCGATGATTTGTCCGCTACGCAGGCGCAGCAGCTGCTTGCTTTGTTAACAAAACACGCCGATTCTTTTGACGCCTACTCCTCGACGTTGGGCCAGACTACCGCTGCAGCGCATCGCATTCAGACAGAGGGAACATCTATTGTGCACCGCCGCCCATACCGCGTGTCTCTTGCTGAGCGCAAAATCATCGAAGAAAACGTCGCTGACATGCTCCAACGAGAGGTAATCCGTCCATCAGCTAGCCCCTGGTCGTCGCCTGTTGTCTTGGTCCGGAAAAAGGATGGTTCCGTGCGTTTTTGCGTTGATTACAGGGCGCTTAACAAGATCACTCGCAAGGACGTGTACCCCATGCCACGCATTGACGACGCCCTTGATTCCCTACAAGGCGCGGAATACTTTTCAAGCCTCGATTTGCGTTCAGGATATTGGCAAATTCCCATGCACGAAGATGATAAAGAAAAAACAGCGTTTGCAACTCCCGACGGACTCTACGAATTCAACGTGATGCCTTTCGGGCTCTGCAATGCACCCGCGACTTTTGAGCGCATGATCGACACCGTGCTGCGTGGCCTGAAATGGAAGACTTGCCTCTGCTACCTTGATGACATTGTCATCTTTTCATCAACATTTGCTCAGCACCTGCAACGCCTGGATGAAGTCCTAACATGCCTCGCCACCGCTGGTCTACAACTCAACACCAAGAAATGCCGTTTCGCCAGCAAATCCATCAAGGTTCTCGGTCATGTCGTGAGCAAGGACGGAATTCGCCCTGACCCTGACAAGATTGCTGCGGTCCTTCACTTCCCTCGCCCCGAAAGGCCTAAGGATTTGCGAAGTTTTCTTGGTCTCGCATCCTATTTTCGTCGTTTTATACGGAACTTCGCTTCGATGGCTGCGCCCCTGCACAAGCTACTTGCTTCCGATGTACCATTTGTCTGGTCCGACGAATGTCAATCGGCGTTTGACCTGCTGAAGGGAGCCCTCACGTCAGACCCTGTACTATGCCATTTTGATGAGACCGCACCGACTCTCCTGCACACAGACGCTAGCGGCCGCGGTATAGGTGCTGTTCTTCTCCAACGCGACGACTCTTCCCGCGAGAGAGTCGTTGCATACGCTAGTCGCGTACTGACCCCTTCAGAGAAGAACTATACGATCACTGAGCAGGAGTGCCTGGCTGTGGTTTGGTCAGTACAGAAATTTCGCCCTTATCTGCACGGCCGTCATTTCACCATCGTTACGGACCACCACGCCTTATGCTGGCTTTCTACACTAAAGAACCTCTCCGGACGCTTGGGTCGGTGGATTCTACGTCTCCAAGAGTATGATTTCGACATCATTTACAAGTCTGGCAAAAAACATCAAGACGCCGACGCTCTTTCTCGTTGCCCACTACCTACCGCTCCGCTCGACGCTCCCGCAACCGTTTTCGACAACACCTGCTCGGACGAACCTTCTAGTTCAGTTACCTCGCTCGCCTCGATGGACCAGCTACCAGCCGATGACGATCAACCATTCAGCTCTCGCCAGCTGGCTGACCCGTACTGCCGGCGCATTATAGATCACCTCTCTGCAGCATCCCGTCCACCTAACGCGCGGCTTCGTCGTCAACTCTCGCAATTTAAGCTGGAGAATGGTGTTCTGTATCGTCACATTTACCACCCTGACGGTCAACTCTGGGTGCCCGTTTTACCACGCTCTCTTCGACATCATGTTCTTAACGCCTTTCACGACGATTTGACAGCTGGCCATCTTGGCTTCCACAAAACCCACGACCGCATTCGAAGCCGTTTTTATTGGCCTGGCCTTTCAACCAGCGTAGCAAGGTACGTAGGTTCCTGCTCTTCTTGCCAGCGTCGCAAACTTCCGACATCTGCTCCTGCCGGCCAATTACAGCCAATTCCGTGCCCCACAACACCATTCGAGGTCGTAGGTGTCGACCTATATGGGCCTCTTCCCGTCACTGGCGCTGGAAATCGATGGATAGTGACTGCCGTGGACCACCTCACGCGCTACGCTGAGACGACTTCAGTGATTACTGGTTCAGCTTCGGAAGTTGCTGACTTCGTCCTTCACGCCATAATTCTGCGTCATGGTGCTCCCAGAGTACTCCTGAGCGACCGTGGAAGGGCATTCTTATCACAACTGTTAAGTGAAGTCCTACGCGCTTCTGGCACTACACACAAGACAGCGTCTAGCTACCATCCTCAAACCAACGGCCTGACCGAAAGATTTCATCGAACCCTTGCCGATATGATCGCCGTCTACATTCAACCCGACCACAAAAACTGGGATAAACTGCTACCATTTCTCACTTTCGCCTACAACACGGCCGTTCAACGCACAACCGGCTACTCACCGTTTTATCTCGTTTACGGGCGTTCGCCTACATTTTTTCTCGACGTTTCTTTCTTCACCTGCAATGGCCATTCATCCCGACTTCTTCCGAAGAATATTTCGAGACTTGCGCAGTGTCGCCAGCGCGCTCGCATGAACACAAGCCACGCAACAAGCCAGGAAGCTCGTCTACGACACATCTCATCGCGTTGTCGCCTTCCGACCTGGTGACGAGGTGTTGCTTTTGACACCACTTCGCACACCTGGTCTGTGTGACAAGTTCCAGCCTCGGTTTATCGGCCATACATAGTTTTGGAGCAGACTTCTCCTGTAAACTATCGCGTGACACCACTTGTCGTCCCTACTGACCGCCGTTACCGCAGTACCGAGATTGTTCACGTTTCTCGGATGAAGCACTTCACGCGACGTTCCTCGTCGCCTTGACTTGCAGCGGCCAGGCTGGCCGCTTCCACGTGGGGGGAATTAGTGTAGGCATCTATTATGCACTTCTTCCTCATCTCTGTATTATTGTAATCATCATCACGCGTTTGCCTTTCATCATCATCGTCTTCGGGTGTGTGCTCTTGATCATCGTGGCCGTGGCGCTTGTTCACTCTCGACGTCGCGACGAAATAAACCTCCTTACGACTGAGACGTCATAATATGTACATGCGCCGCAGTTCTTAGAATGTCTACTGAGAAATCGGAGTCATCAGGGTAGAAGGCGTAAGGAGTCCGTTGTTCCGGCGGGCGACACTGGGAACCACGCAGTGGGCGAGAACCGCGATGATTGCGCGCCGCTAGCAGCATCGAATAAGCAGAGAGGTGCGTTGAAGGTGCTGGTGGTGGAAGTGGTGCGAACGCCCTGGTCGACGCAAAGCAAACCATCGCGCGGTGCGGCTTCTTGAGCGCCGACAACAGTGCGCCTGTCGACAGCGCGATGTATGTTCTATACGGACCACGAGTCGGGCACTGTGCATAGATCTGGTGTAGCCTCTCCTGAAATGATGACAATACGACGGAGGTAATGAGAAATGGCTGTTCACGACACCGGATGGTTCCTGAGTTGTGGGTAGGCAAGAGGGCATGGGGTGTGCATGGCTCCTCAGAGAGATCAGAGGAAATCCTCGCAGGCACATCTGGAAAACTCTGGCTGCCATTTAAGGCGTTGGAGCAGAGGCCGTGATCGGGTTGACAGTCTACGAGCGCTTGAGCGGCAGGCGCCGATGTGTTGGGAAATCGGCTGGCGTGCAACGCGAAAGCGGGCTCTGCGACCGTGGTGTAAGCGGTGTCGTGGGCTTCCACAGGTATTAGGACAGCGGCGCTCTGCAACCAGATCATCTGGCTCGTCTGTGATCATGGAATTGCCCCGGGTAGCCATGGAACAGCGCAGGATTCTGCAAGAAATGCGACGGTGCACGGTGCAGCAGCCGGCGTCGAATCCGTGATGGAGAGAGGTGGCAGTGGCTCTGGTGGCAGAACCGGCACATCAGAGCCAGGAGCCAGGACTCCAGGATTGTGGGTCTCTCAGTCGATGGGTCAATTGGCGCGGGAGGTGATCTCCGTCACCTGTGTAGCCGGTAGTCGGCAGGGGAACGGTTTGGACTGGCCATGGTGCGGAAGACGTCCAGGTACATGAAGTCGTGTCAGGTGGCGCAGGGTCGCTCTTGGGAAAAGGCCGATGTCTGATGCCGTAAAACTGTAGCACGGCGTGTCGCAGATCATCGTAAGGGCGAGGGCTCCATGAGAAGTACGTGAGGTGGCGTTTAGGTCACGCGGAAGATGGTATTCTTGTACCTAGAACATGAATTCTTGGAGCCAGATGTTATTGAGCTCCAAGGCCGCCTCGAACTCCTCGAAGCATGACTGTAGGCAGGAGGTGCGGGATGCTCCAGCGGTGGATCGAATTTCGGCTGGCAGACTGGCTGGGACATGGCTGCGGTGCAGTGCCGGTCGCTTATCGTCGCGTCCGAGGTCACCAAATGTTGAGACGTGACGGCGCCTGACGTAGACGTGCCGCCGTCACTTGTTTAATGAGAAGGCGAAGGCGTACGGAGGAAGCGAGAGGCCGAAGCCGAGCAGCGGCCGTGGCGTCCAGCCAGCCAAAAGCACCCGCACGTCCTAACTGCCTCGCGCCACGTGCCACCGGCCGAGCCGGCTGCCACTGGCGCAGCGCTACACCCTGTTCGGCAGCATCAAAAATCTGCATGGTTAGTGTTATAAACAGTTGGAAGTTGGTGCTGGAGTTTGTCAGTTCCTGTCATCACTTCGTCCCCGTCCTTTCTGCGCCATACCCATTTTTGTCAAAACGGTAGAGATCAGTGTGACACACTGTATTCTCAACTAGAGCACTGCACGGGCCGTGATTTAAGGCCCGGCCGGGCCCGGGCCGCCATTCACTGAAGTTTACCCGCCCGAGCCCGGCCCGGCGACTCAAAGCGAGGCCCGCACCCGGCCCGAGCCCGCGAAAAAGTTTCACCTAACCCACCCGTTCCGGCCCGATCGAAAATCAGGCCCGACCGAGGCCCGAGCATGAAATTTTGAGCAAGGAAATTTAAACAGCAATAATAGATATTTTGTTGTCGTATGCTTGGCTAAAAAGTCTATTTTAACGTTCAGTATTTAGGTGCAAAAAAGGCCTTATGGCGAAAGTATTTGAGCAAGGATAATGGGTACGATGAACATTTATTGACGAGCGGTATACTGCACCAATTTTTTCGGCATATACACAGACAATCGTGAAGACAGTTTTGTGATTTATCGTGACAGCCAAATTGATTTATAGCATGACTTCAGTTTTAGTAAAAAGCGTAATAAAAACAGAGGGGCAGGGAACGCATTCCATCGTTCTCGAACTTCTTGTTTTTATTGCGCTCCCTATCAAAACTTAAAGGGCGCTTCACCAACAAACCTAACCGTACACCCTTCTGGATATTTAACACCAGTCTTCGGTATAGTAGCAGTTTAGTAACAGTCCTCAGTATAGTAGCAGAAAAAGCGAAGATGAAAGCTAAATTTATTAACGCTGTTTTAAATACAAACTTCGAATAAAGCTATTAGAAACCGCGTAGACACTTCGAGAGACGTATGTATGTACAACCGAAAAAAGAAAACCAACTACGATATGGACTACTCATATCACGCCACGCTACTGTGAGTATTTAGTCTGTAATGCTTTTGCGGCACATTTCATAGTTGTTTTACATGTTTTTGTGCAAGAAAAGCAAATTGTCGAGAGATTCTGGCTTTAGGCACGTCCTGCGCTCGTTCATCACTAACCTGCCGCGCTGAAATTTCGCTCACTACTTGCACTTGTGGCAGGGACGCACAAAATCTGCCTTGCGAGTTGTGAAAGAAGGGGAACTCGTCTTTCTTACACTTCCACCACTGTAGCAGATCTCCGACGTATTCGCACACCTCTGTGGAATTCAAATAGCTTGTCAATTCATCCCTGCATTTCTGTGGCTCCATAACGTCGTGCCACTCTTCAAGATCATCTATAAGCCTCCTCTTTGCGGGCTTCTCGCTGCAGGTTTCAGCAGCGCATGCATCAGACGGCTGATACACTGCGCTTCACTGATACACTGCGCTTCTTTCATCTTCCTCGAACGCTCGCAGCTGACGATAGGGCGGCGAAAAAAACGTCGCAGTCCTGTGTAGTTCACTAAGCTCCAGTTTCCGCTGAAGAAACTCTCTTGCTCGCAATTTTAATGCAGCTGTTGTTGATGCCGTAGCTGGAACTAAAGTCAAATGTTTCTCCAGCTTTGTTTTGCAGAGCAAAACGAGTGGCAGGGTAGGTTGTTCCTCTTTCTCGAGCATGTCGGTTGCTTCTTTGAATGGTGCCAAAAAGTCAATTATCTCCTTGATTGCAGTTTTGCTGACTTCTTCCATCATCGAGCTTCCTCTGGAATCCAGATGCTTCAACTTTCTCGCGTGTACACAGAGTTCAGCATAGTGAGTTTTGAATTCCACCTGGTACTTACTTCTTGATTTACGCCGCGGGGTAAATGGCTGGAAAGGCCACTCTGCTTCAGGAAAGTGACGACAGCCTATACATGTTAGTCGGCGTTTGTGGTGTCCTGACTTCTTTCTTGTGTCGTTGTTTGCACGCCCTGTCTTTTAGAATGAATACTTACCAACTAGCTCAGCTCTCTGTTTCTATAAGCCTATACATTTTGTAACTGCCCACGAACGTGTGGTAGTTTTTCACTCAAGAAGACATCGTCAAATGTGGCGCATGACCGTATTGAGGACGTGTGCGGTGCAGCTGACCCTGCTGTACGGGCGAAGTGCGATCATCACATTGGCTCCTTGGTAGGATACAAACTCGACATTTCCTAGGAGGCTTTCATCCAGTCCAAGTTTTGCGCATCTTCGCACAAGCTCTCTTCTAATGTTGTCGCCTGCCTTCTTTTCGGGAGGGAAATCGCCTGTAAAGAGTACTAAGTTTTTCAGTTCCCAGTTGTCGTCCACACAGTGAACAGTGGCTGTGGTGTACGCCGTTTTTTTGTAGTCATCAGTGCACATGTCACCAGTCATTGAACAACGTCTATCCTCCATCGCAGCCTTAAATTCTGGCCTCAGCCCTTCTCGTAAAGAACCGGCCACTTCAGCTGCCTTGCGGAACACTGTCGTGGGGTGTGGAAGTAAATCTTTGGCGGATAGGGTTCCGTACCGGGCACCGGCGGCGAGAAGTTCATTAGCAATTTTCAAAAATCCTTCATCTCGCACGATGTCCAAGGGCCTCATATCTTTAGCGCACCATCGGACGCACAACGTCGCGAAGCTTTCCTTTAAACTGGAAGGAACCACAGCAGATCCTCCCATTGATTTGCATTTGTGCCTGTTCAGGTGAGACGTTCCGATTTTACCGGTATTAAAGCTCAGAAAGCTTTTGCACTCTTTGCATTGCACGTGTCCTGCTGGAGACAAGGTGTTCGAATCAACTACCGAAAGAAACCTCTTCCAAACGTCGCTTTTAGGGAGTGCTTTGACACGAGCTTCAGTTTCCCGGAAGAAACGTCCTCTTTCAGTCCTGCGCTCATTGTATCCTGCACCCACGTAAATAGTATCCTGCACCCACGCGGAATCAAATGGCAAAAGCTCTTCTTTACTGCGAGGCATGTAAGCACAGCAAACATGATCGATTTTCACGGCCAGGTTTTCACGGCCTTTTACAGTCTTAGGCTGCTCCGCGCATTCTACTACGTAAAAACGTATATTGCTCCAGGTTGCCTTCAGTCCGCGCTGCGCAGATCGGTCCGCACTGATGCAGACCAGCCTGTGTATTAGATTGGCAGACTGGAAAAGGCTGGCTTTCTCCGGCGGTCTTGCACGCCGTTGCCGACTCTCTGCAACGGAAGGTGAACTTCAGCACTCAGGAAGAGCACTCGAGAGAACGGAGCGCGCCAAACCACAGGTGGTGCCGTACTTGTACAAATTGAGCCGCAACCTCAAGAAGGTGGCCGCTAGGTGCGCAATCCCTGTTGTTTTCCGCTCCGAATAAACTGGCGCACTTGTGCCCACGAATCTCTCGTGCTAAGCAGCAAGGGTGCCAAAAGAGGCACGTAAAACCTTTCAGGCGTTGTGCCGAAGGGGTTGTATATGAAATTCCCCTGAGCTGTGGCAAGACCTACATCGGTCAAACGGTTCGGTGTATCAACGACCGCCTGAGGGAGCATGCCAACAGCATTGGAAAAAGTGATGGTGCGCACCTTCCTGTGCATGTCAGGTCATGCTCGTGTGTGCCACGTTTTGCGCAAGCTTGGATTATCGGCAAAAGCAGATCAAACTGCGAGGGAATTACTAGAGGCGTATCATAATAGAAGTAAAGGGTCTGCTTGTGTCAGTGACACATCCATTGTCTCAGTCTGAGTTGTCCTTCTTTAATGAACTGCTCACGTGATGTCATGTTTGGGGTAACTTTTCCACACCACTGCGCATGTGTGGAAGTTTACCTGTTTTTTCAGCCTGCGCTGGCAATAAACAGTTGGTAGTTTGGCGCTCTTCTGTCTCTTTCCTCCGGCCCTTTTTCATGTTTCTAGCTTCGCGCCAGTTACGATATGTTCAGCAAACCTTAGTGACCATGTACTTTGGCAGATGTACGTGCACTGGGTTCGCAGTTTCTTGCTCCAAGGCAATAAAGTGGTAACGTGATGCAGAGCGTTTATTTTGCATCTACCACGTGTAGTCCCCCCCCCCTTCCACTTCCAATACGTTATGCGTGGTTTCCGTTTGCTCTTTTCTTCCTCGTCTAATGGTGCACGCCTTCCAACCGTGGTTACCGCTAGGAGGCGGCCATTCGCCCACAGTGGTAGCTCAGCACGTAGGGTGTCGCGATGATAAACTCGAGGACGCGTTTTCGATTCCCGGCCCCGGCCGCCGTGCATTTCGATTGGGGCAAATACTAGAACTCTTATGCACGTGGATTTAGATGCACGGTAAAGAATCCCAGGGGGTCGAAATTAATCCTGGATGCCCCACTACGGCGTGCTTTATGGTCATATCAACGTTTCGGCACTTAAAACCCAGCAATTATTAGCGGCTGTTGGCCTATTTTTGGGCTTCGTTCCAGTTTAGTGATGACGGTGCCGCTCAGCTTCTCGACGCTGAACGATTGGGCACATGTTGTTCTAGGTAGCGGGACCTTCCCTGGCACGCAAGGGAATATACTTTGGCCGACACTACTTCAATAGCTGCATACTATTTCTGCATGTTGCAGCACTCTTACGGCAGTCACATGGTGCTCTTGCAGCATATATATTGCGGAATAAGACTGTACCCATAAGTTGGCAAACCCTTTTTTTCGACTTGCATGGAACACAATTTTGGCGTTTAGACTCACGCAGATTTTTCGTGTGCTAAGCATTCCTTTCCATCTTTTCATCCCGTAATCACTTGATTTACTTTCCTACCTTTCCTCCTCTTTCTGTGGGCACACAGGGAAGGTAGCCGCTCGTGTCCAACTCACACCACTACAGAAATGGGAACCGTTATGAGCCACGGGGAAAAACTCTTTCTCTTTTGTAATTCAATGTATTGAGAATCCGCGTAGACTTTTCGTTTTAGGGCCGGCTAGAACTTTCCTTAGCTTCATTCACCTTGCAACTCTGTCATCGCTCTTGTGAGGATCAATTGTAACTATAACTTTATTACTGCGATTATGATAACATTTGGAATATATGACGCGCATGCAAATAAAAGCACAGAACTAACCGTGGCATGTTACCTATACAAGTGCCTGATGCATTTACTTCTAGGTCACCCGATCCTCATAAATCAAGTAGCCACGTGAACCAAGAAAAATAGGGTATTTCAGATAAACCTTCTTCAAATTGCTCGTTCCACATAAAAGCCACTAAGTTCAAAATACGTGGAACGTATATGTATGCACAAAGCATCTGGAACCATCGTAAGAACGCACCAAAGAGCAAGCCCGGCCCGACCCGAGCCCGTAACCTCATACCCGGGCCGGACCCGAAGCCCGGAGCTTCAGGCCCGAGCCCGGCCCGGGCCCGCCGTCAAAACCACTTTACCCGGCCCGGCCTGGCCCACGGGCAGGGCCGGGCCCGGGTTTTCGTGCAGGCCCGAGCCCGTGCAGTGCTCTATTCTCAACCCCTCCTAAATAATCTTGAGTACGCATGCACCAGTCACGGAGGCAAAATCTGAGTGCCTGTGAAGACCAACACTGCAGCTTTGTTTTCTGGAGAGTGGACATCATTACCAAATCACTCCACCACACGGCATGTAGCATATCGGGTGTAGAGGCAGACGCATTAATTATAGGACCTGTACATGAGCTCGTTGTTAGGAATGAGATGTCCACTCATGTGCCTACAAAGTGTGAGGGCGCTATGTTGGCTGTCGGTTAGTTCCATTCGCTGTTCAGAACAAAGCACTAAGTTTCTAGGTGTATGGTTTTCCGAAGGCTTGACATGGAACACACATATAGAAAACTAACGGTAGAACTCAGTAAAACCGTTGGATGTTTATAAGCTCAGCCCATTCTTACCAAAGTGGTTACAACTAGAATTATATTATGCTCTTTTCTACTCTAAAATGACATACGGTATCTTCGTATGGGGTACTACTACCCAAACAAACTGTCAAAAATTACTAGTTCTTCAAAAAAGAGTTTTGCGAGCGTTCGAGCAGTACCATGGTATTATCAACGACTTGAAAACTAAGCCACTCTTTGAAAAATACGTAATACTAACGGCAACAAAACTGTATCACTTCAAACTTCTGCAATGGGTGAAACAAAACAAGCCACAATGTCTTCAGAACCCGCCTGACAATACGCATTATACCATGCGTCAGCAACGCCGGAAAATCCCAGCATTAAGGACAAATTATGGCAAGCAACACGTTCAGTATCAAATACCCACAATGTTAAATCGTTTACTGCAGTCTCATAGATTTCAATTCCATACCCTCGAACACCATTATCAAGTCCATCCTAATGAACCATGATATTGAGTATGCTTATTAAAGTTCCTATGCTTGATTTGTTACATCCTATCTATCAATTTGAGTTATGTGTTGTAGTTTCTTTTCTTATGCTTTATTTAACATTGTCTATTGATGAAGTTTCTTTTGAGATGAAGCTTTTGTGATTAAGTTCTTTTGTTATGTTTTCTCTGAAATTGTGTAATAAGAACATGCTAAATATTGTGTTATTGTTTTATTTCTGAAAATGTCTGCGACAGAGTGAGATCTTCAGCGGCCTGCGTGCCAAACTGTATTTAGGAGCAGAGGCCCCATGTCAGGCTATATAGCTTTTAGCCTCTGCTCCCGATCCTGTAAGAATTCAGGACAAATAAACTTCAATTCAATTCCATTCAACTTCAACTTTTTCAGCCCTGTTCCACTGAACCTGAAGCTCATAAGTGCATAAGTGATGTCAGTGCTGTGCTTAGAAAACTAGAACTGAAAATATTGCCGCAGACTGCTTCCAATAAGATTTCTACCAAGCCAGCTAGCGAGCCGCTGTGTAAGCCTCCACAATGTCACGTGCCTGCTCGTCTTTGTGGTAGCACGGCGCATGCCTCCAAGGCTTAAGGAGGGACGTGGCTTTGGAAAACCAACTTTCTTATAACTTAACAGATATTGATGAAAACTGGCACAAATATTCCGCGTGTCTCCCTTATGCTTCCTAACAAGTTCCAGGTTGATATCTTCACAATTTTTTTATTAAATTAAATTTTTACTTCATGCATTCCTTAGCACTTTGCGCAATGCCTGGAGAGTTTAAAAAATGCACTAGATGACTAGATCAATAATTTTTGCATAGCTAAATGCACGCTGACTGTCGTGACATTCTTGCTTTATTTTTTTTGCAGCACAATATTCTTGCATTGCGATTCTTTTGGCTACCTTCAAATCAGGCGCACTCTTTGGGTGAACGACTAGTCACATGGTAAAATTACAAAAAGTCAAAATGAGAAAGAAAGAAAGAATGTCACGACATGCATTGCAGTCTAAGAAACATGACAAAAGAAACGAAGCCAAATATGCGAAACGGTTACGAAGAAAATGGCTGCGCAAACTCGGCAGGCAGGCGAAAAGGCACTTTTGAGAAAACGGCTCTCCAAGTTTCACGTTGTGTCCAATGGTCTAGAATGCACCAGGATCATAGTTTTGGTGTCCTTAGTGATGCGAGGTCTCTTGAGCATTTTATGCTTGCTTTGGTGCTCTTTTGATGCATTTTTTCCCGTATGGCATCCTTCTCTGCAGCTCTTCAAATGAAGTGCTTTCCAGGCTTCGGATCAAGTGATGCACAAAACTTTCAATAGCATGGAGAGTGCCAGTAATACTTGCAGACTGCCCCATTGACAGCTGTTTCAGTGACAATCAGTGAAGCGTTTAGCTCCGTAGAATTGACCAAACTACCGAATGAAGACTCGGCCGCATTGAGTTCTTGTTTTTTTTTGGCAACGGCCGAGCAGCTGAGGGTGGTCAGGTTTTGGCAGACTAGCAGCAATGCAGTGCTGGCAATTCATACGTGTGTAGTGGTGGAGCATTGCCTTCAGCTTCTGCAGCACGGTACTTGCACCAGCTCAGGGACCCAAGTGAGCAGAATTCATGGTGCAGTTCTTCATTTCTCGAGGTGATGTGATAGAATGTTGCCATTATGGCCTTTTGCATGTCATCAATGTCAATGGTGTCACGGATAGCCATACCATAATAACTAGTCAGTCTTTTAATCAGGTCTTGAGTCAGGCCGCCCCATCCTTGATACAGGTGTTGGCAGAGCTGTTACTATCATCTTTTTGACATTATTTATACCGTAATAAAAATTGTCTACATATCTAAACACTTTGATAACATCCTAGAGACAACTAATGTCAAAATTGCTACATATGTAGACGATCTTTTATTACTTTTAAAGAAACCCATTGATTTTAATCTTGACAAGTCTGTTCATTCCATCCTTAACGCGTTTCAGCAGTGCGGGAAGGGTTTTACCTTTACCCACGAATCCCTTGCAATAACTCATTGCAGTTTTTAGATTATCTAAGGCTTTGTTTAAGCACTCACGTGTGCTGGTCTTACAGCCCACGAGCGCAGAAGGGACTGCTGGCTTATGATTCAGCGCAGTCGAAACTAGTTAGGCGCGCAAGTGAAGCTTTGTCTGGGGTCGGCGCTTGCAATGTCATGCCCACTTGCTATGCAGGACAGCTTTAGAAATCAAGTACGACGAGTGTTGGAAGCCGGGTACCCTTGCACGCTCGTTACGGAGGTCGCAGAGGCTCTCGTGCGAGAGTCAAAGCACCCCGTTCCGGTAAGACACAGGGCCGCAATCCAGGAGGCGCCCTCTATTGTTGCCCTACATTCACCGCACTTCTCACAACCTGAAGAAGGTTGCGGGTAGGCACGATGTGCCGATGGTTTTTTCAGCCCCGCGCAAGCTGGCAAAGCTCTGCCCAAAATGTCTTCGGCTAAGAAGTCCTGGAGTGTGTGGCACGAAGCACAAAAGGCCTTATGTAGCCTGCGCGGTTGGGGTGGTCTATGAGATTCCGCTTTCATGTGGAAAGTCTTATGTCGGGCAAACCGGAAGGCGCACCAACGTTCGAGCAAGGGAGCATGAATTGACCATAATTAAAAAAAAGTACGCGCATTTACCAGCGCATGCCCGACATTGCATGTGCGCACCGAATATCCGAGCGATCCGCGTTTTGGGCCGAAGCCAGAATAGGACCGCACCGGAACTTTTGAAAGCCTTTTTAATCTCAACTGGAGGAAACGCGCGTGTTAGCCAGTCTTCTGTTTCCTTATTGCATGGTGAAAAGAGATTCTTGCGTGGCTTGTTGTGATATGACACTGAAAAGCGATTAGCGTTGTGACCACGTGATTGATGGCATATATTGTTGACACGAAGAAAAATAATGTTAGTTGAAAGTTTGCGCTCATCCGAGACTCCTGAGTCCGTGTTTTGATGTGTGTGCGCATGAATATGTTTTCCTTCTAGTTCATCTTGTTTGGTTCAGCCAATGCCTCCTTGACTAGATGCCCGCCGCGTGGTCCGGTAACCCGGTTCCGTACCCTCTCCCTCTTTTTTTCCCGCGGTCAGGCCACGAGCGCCCCCTATAGCGCACGCCTGCAACGGATGCAACGGGTTTTTCTTCCTGCGGCACTTAAAACGCCTGTCCTGTGTTAACAGGGAACAGGAACACCTTACTTACTTACTTACTTTTACTTACTTACTAACAAAGGTCACGTGCTGATGCCTCAGAGATTGCCATCACGCCTGTTACAGTCTCGAAGGTGTAAGCGTATTTCCGCTGCCGCCGGAAGTCGGTCAGGCTACGAGCGCTGCCTCACGGATTTCGTGGTGAACTAAGGGAACCGCCGCCGCAATGGGAAAGCGAGTGACGCGGCGGGCATCTAGTCAAGGAGGCATTGGTTCAGCACTTGGAGATGCAGTCTCTAAAAGGTTATGCCGCCCTGAGTGTGGATGTGGAGGATTTGTTCTTATCATTACCGCACAATGAACTCATAGCAAGTATTAAGAGTTCCATTTCACAGCTTAATGACGAATTCAGTTTAGGGCCAAGAGCGGCGTTTCGCTAGAATCCTTCCTGGAAATCTGGTCCACGTCCCTGAATTCTACCATCATCGGTTGGCAAGATAGTTTTGCGTAAAAAAACAGGCGTTTGAATTGAATCAAAAGTTGCACCTGTTTTAAGCGGTATCTTTTTGAGCCGCGTTAACAGGAACTTAGCCGCTGCCTTGGCGATGGTGTTCGCTATGTCTGTAGGTACGTGGATGATTACCTGGTTATATTTGATAACGAACATAATTACAGCCAGATGACCAACAGGATGTTAAATGTTTTCAAGAATGTGGGTATGGCCTACGGTTCACCACCGAGTCATGGAGCAGCAGCAGCTGCAGTATCTTGATTTACGCCTGCTGTTCACTCCACAGCATGTATGTTGGCAATACCAACCGAGATATAAAATACCGCTGTTGCATGGTAATTCAGCCCACTAAAACTGATCAAAACGGCATTATTTTTTCTACCTTGTGTTCTTCACTCAAAAAGTCATACAAACGTCAGGTTGAAGATAGCTTCAATAGCCAGCTCCTTAGGCGGAAGACGGTCGGTTATGGCCATGCTGCGATCACCACTGTATGTAATAAGCTCATTAATGGGTCAAGACAACGCGGAAGCCTGTGATGAGCGCAAAAGTCGCGCCAGCAAATTCTCTGTTGTGCCATATCTGCATCGCTTTTCCCATGGTTTAAAAGATGTTTCTAATCGGTACAAGGTTGACTTGGTGTTTTCCGCCTCCCAAAAGATTGAAATGATTTGTCCTCTTAAAAAAAGCAGGTTCTTCCGTAAAAGCTGGAAGTAAGACTAATCATGTCCACAGCTTTATACCCTGCAAGACAGGTTCAGTATATATGATTCCTTTGCATTGCGGTAAAGTATATGTTGGACAAAGCGGGAGGTGCATCAACATTAGACTGCAAGAACCCTACGCTCTCTCTCCTCCTTTAATGCCACTTCTTATCATCTAGCCAACCATTGCCGTTCGTGTGGATGTAATCCACACTTTATGCACACTGTTCTTTCTTCATGTCATCATATTAAAACGACAAGAGAAAAATAGAAGCTTTTCACATCAACAGATTAAAAAAATGCATCAGTCAAGCATCGCGTCCATAGGCCTTTCATCTAAAGAATTAGATTCTCAGGCACACACGCATAGTATACTGCTACTTCGTACTGTTTTTGATCGACTGTATGTAGAGTAGATGTTTTTATGCTGTGTATGATTTCCACGTGGCTGTCTTCCTGATGATATCGCCCTGACGTGGTTCACGTGGCACCATTGATGTCAATGATTTGGACGATGCTGGGCATATAAGGGGCGTTTTTTCCAATAAAACTTTAGTTGTGATTAGAGCGCATGTCCTGTTTTTCTCGTCCTTATATTATTTCTAGCGCTGCCCCATACACTTCATTATGTATCGCAGGAGCATCGTCATCATCATCATAGAACCACCTACGAAGAAGCTAAGAAGAAGAGGAGGTGAAGCATTTTTAGAGGCCTTCAATAGATGCGATCCCCCGTAGTAGGTTGGGCCATTCCTCTAGGAACCAACCAACCCACGAAGAACAAGAAAGCGCGGCCGACCGTCCAGAATGGTGCGCCTGTGTCCATGACGAACCACTCGCTCTTTAAGTCTAGTCATCTCCATAACGCCCATGCAACAAAGGGCGGCACCAACGAAAACACAAGAGTGTGTTAATTTTGTCACAAAATATTGCTGTATCGTTCATTCGCTGCCACTTAGACTACTTTTGTGTAGCCAATTCAAGCCCAAATGAAATGTTTCATTGTATAAGAGCCAAATCTAAATTTTACTCCTGAATACCTACTATGGTGAGCTATATACATTTTAGTCGCAATGTGGGTTTGAAGCATTTATGGAAAAGGAGCACACTGCCAGGAAATTGTTCGAGCAGGCCATACAATATTGTCAATAGTGAAAAAGTTTTTCACAGTTTCACCTTAAGTATGCTTGGCTCCTTTAGCAAAAATATGCCACATATATTGTATGCTTGAATGACGTGTGCATCCTGAAGTAATAAACATATCAGTTGCCGCTAATAATCAAATGACACCTTTGCTGTGCTTCGTTTATAGGCCCTGGTAATATCATCACCTGGACCAGTGACACAGTGTTCAAATAAAACAGTTGTATTATTTGAAGTAGAGAAACGAAGCCACAAAGTCAATCACGTGTGCTTCTAGCAACGCGCTCCTCTTCCATGTTATAGGTTTTCGGCTCCGCTGCTCTTGCCAATGACACTCTGTATCCACTGGATGTGATGAGCTGTGCTGGCGAAGACGAAGGGCGAGGTTGGGAAGTCCCTGAGGCGGAACCAAGAAAACACCCCGATCACGTACCAGTCATCGGTGGTAAGCAGCAGAGGAGCACCGAAGTCGTCCTGCGAGCAGTCAGCGTTCGACTGTTTGCCTAACTGTTTAGCTCCACCAGTGTGTCCATAGCAGTTAGGCTGCCCAGAGGGAGCAAGTTAAACGCTCGAAGTTTTGTATAAAGAACAAAAGTGCTCTGTTTCTTTAAATATAAAATATTTGCGGCTCCCTGTAAGAAAAACGGCAGCGGATAAGCATCGAAATAATGTAGTTCAGGGCAATACTTCGTGATGAAAAATCCCTCGAACACGGGTTGTTGCCAGGGTCAACGTTAGAGTAGAGTAGATCCTTTAAATTGTGGCACGCAACGTTTAGACAAGCAGTTGCAGTCTTGAAGAAGACAAGGCTGCTAGTCGAAGCGTTGGCTCCAGCCACTCCACGTGTTGCAAGGATCTTTATCTGAGCAGATAAGGATGTGTATTAAATGCACTGAGCTTTATGTGAATATTAGACCATATATTTGTATTACAATTTGAGTTGTTACTGAGAATGCGTCAAAGCCGGCTTCCCACGCAATAAAGAACATATTACTTTGAGCTCAATTGGCAACAGCATATATCTTCCTTGCTGATCTCAGAAGTTACAACTGAAGGAATCGTAGTGCAGCGTATAAGCTTCAGAACAAACGTTAGAAGAAATTTTGCAGTGACACGTGCGTCCACTAACGTCTCACGAAGTGGAAAACTTTGCGTATGTAAATCGTGTTACAGTATAGTTTAGAATGTTTTTGCTCTGCAGACAGTGCACAGTTATGAAAATGTTCTTTTGCAGTGTAAATCTGAAACATGTGCAGGAATTTTATTATTAATGGAAGCTTTAGCGCTATAGCTTAAGGACGAGGTTGATGAAGGCGAAAATAACACAAATGTCAACTCAGGATTGATTTCTCAGAAACCTATAAATGTAGTAAAACTGCTCACGGCCACGAAGGCTGAGAAAAAATCCAGGAGAATCCGACAGTGGTCAGGAACAAATACAAAGTAGTTAGCTTCAGCCAACTACATCGACGAGGAGAGAAAGACACGCCGCGGGACCAGCGACTCTGGTGTGTCTTGTGTCTTTCCGCCCCCGCCTCCTAGTAGTTGGCTGAAGCCCTCCCCGCTATGTGCAATGAACGAGCTCACAATTCTCAAAAGTGCATAGGTTTTCCTTGCCATCTTCCTCTGTTCTAGCTCTAGAATCAGCGTCGAAATAAATTAATACAATCTTGTTGAGTTTCATGTATTTATCAGACTTTAGTGTACAATCATGAGAAAAATCGCGGGGAGAAAGCATGTGGGAGTTGTCATACGCTATAGCTGGATGCCTAATATAAGAACGGTAAAGGGAAAAAAAATAAGAATATCATAAATAACAACAGAAGACTAAAAAAGCAAGCGAATAAAAAATCTACGCAAGATGTCCTGTGGGAGTTGTCTAGAAAGAAAGCGCCTAAACAGCTCCGAAAGAAGCATTGTATATAATAGAAGCGGAGCGTCTCACCAAGTGAGGCTGGCCGTCTTTGGCGGTCGCACACACCTGGTCCTGCATATTAGCAGTCGGATAGGCTTCCTTGCAGCGCTCGGCACTACGCAACCTGAGGGTCACGCGCTGAAGGTGATCACTGTGGTTCAGCCGTGCCTCCTCTGCGTCAAAAACCGGGGAATTGTTGATCAGGAAACAGTTCTCATAACTCTTCTCTTTGTGAAGCGTTATGAGGGGAGGCCGCCATTGCATCCTGACGTCCGACAATGCAAAGCTACTCAGCTCTCATTGTTCAATTCTGCGCAAATAATGACACCGGACAAATTGAAAGCACCGGACACTGTCCGGACTTAGTCATTTTAAAACAAAAGCGCACAGCTTGCACTGGTGGCGCAAGGCTGGAACCATCAGCGGAGCTAGTGTTGCGACCTAGCTAAGTTTTGCTAGTAATGCCAAGCTTTTGCTAGAGATGCTAAGCTTTTTAGTAGTGCTATGTATGGCTAGACTTGGCTAAAGATCTCACGTGACTACGTGTTACGTGATGTTGATTTTAGTCATGTGACTAGTTGTTACGTGGTGTTTGACGGGAACATGTCACATGATTAGATATTACGCGATGTGCGAGATTTTAGTCACGTTACTAAATGTTACGTGATTTTTAGCCGTGGGACTAGGTGTGGCGTGATTTACGTGATTTTTGAGTCGCTCGAGTAGTTAGGTGATGTTACATGATTCTAGTCACGTGACTAGCTACATGATGTTACGTAATTTTCGGTCACCTGACAATGTTACGTGACGTTACGTGATTTTAGTCATGTGACTAAATGTTGCGGGATTTTTAGTCACGTGGCTGGTTATTACGTGGTGTTACGTGATTTTAGTCACGCTGCCAGTTATTACGTGATGTTATGTTATTTTTAGTCGTGTGACTGGTTGTTACGTGATGTTACGCGATTTCATTCTGGTGACTAGTTGGTACGTGATGTTACGTCATTTTTAGTCACGTAACAGACTCGCCCATCATATTGATTGTATTCCACGCCGGACAAGTCGGCGTACGTATTGTGAGAGCGACGCAGAAGTTGAAGAGGACGAAACGAGCGTGTACCGGTTCATAATGATGATAATTACTGTTCGCACTACCCGGCGCATAGAGTTAATACTGACTCTAGAGGAAAAGCTTCCCATAGGGCCCATGCATGGAGACCTATAACTGGGTGATTCCACGTAAGATCGAACAAACGATGGCTGGTCGACCTCTCAAATTTATTTCAAAATTTATATATTATTGCCTGATGAGTGGAAAGAAGAGATCCGCAATTTGTTTTGCCGCCAAAAATTTTTTCGAACCACAGGAAATCAATAATGACGAAGAGGTGGAGTGGAGCGCTCATCCGCTCTGCTGTTTTGGCCAACTTTCGTTATGAATTGCACAAAATATATTAAAGTTAGGTAGCTGAAATTTATTTACCTAAATATATGCATGTTTTTGCTTCTGCTCAGGTATTTTAGTTTTTTGTGTAGTGTAGATGTTTTTATAAAAAACCTCAAAAATGGCCCAATCGGCAAAATTTTCTTTACTTTGAAGGTCTTTATCTCAAAATGCCTTGTAGCAGAGCGACAAAATTCTGCATTACGTTCTTCGCATGCTTATCTACCAAACTGCCAAATCTTGTATTTATATAACTTTTCAGTAAACAGATATGATCGGGCTAATTTCAAGAAAACACCGAACAATGGAAACTTCTGACGACAATTAAAAAAAAAACCCCATTTTTTAAATTTCTTAAACTTTGTCCACTTATTCTCCTTCACATCAGCTTTCACAATCATTAAAAACATGTTGCATAATGTCGTTGCACTAATAGTTACGGCCCCTCCAATGAGACCCTTAGGCAAGGATGGGCAATTCCGACTTCTTGCCCAGCAAGTGTATAAAATGCAGGCAGGATTGAATTTCTTTTTATTAAAAGGCCAGCAGGTACCTAAAAAGGTGTCGCCGGCACTGAAGACGGTAATTTTGAAAATTTGGTCACTGCAGCGGCCACGAGCGCGGTGCTACCGATCAGCGCGCGCGCACCCGAGATGCTCGTTGTAAGAGACGGCGCAGTGAGAGCTCGTTTTCGCGTCCTCAGACCGATTGAGTTCGAAACAGCAACACCTCTCTGGTGACTTGAACGCACGTGCACCGGTAGTCGCATTGATCTGGTTAATTGCGTCGATTTCTTTTTCAGAGGGCATAAGAATGTCATCGTTAAACTGTGCGTTTCGTGAAGATCTTTCATTGCAGTGGTAGCAAAAGCACGCGTAGCACAAGTAGTCCGTCTCACTGACAGTCACTGATCTTTCGGGCGTTAAACGTTCCTTCAAAGCATTCATGTCTAGATCGGTAACTCTGCGAAATTTTGGCTTCTTTGTAATAATTAAAGGAGTACTGACACGATTTTGAGCCATCGCAAAAGGGACATTTTTTGCTTCGTTGGTATGCAGTGTCCACGCTGTCCACACACTGGAGTCGGAGAACACGTATAAAATATTTTAATTTGACTTTGAAGTTTTCGTCGCTGAGCATTTGCAAGCCAGCCACACTGCAAGGACATTATCCCGACAAGTCAAGACAGTTCCTCCGAGTTCGCGAGTTCTGCGTCCTGCATGCAGCCTAAATCGTAGAAATCACTGTTAGGGTCACTGGACGACAATTTACTCATCGTTGTCTATTGCACCACGAGCAGATGACGGATTTCCGCTAGTACGTCGCGAATTTCTGTATCTCCGTGACGTCACACTGCTATGAAACGACACTGAGAAACCACCCCCTCGATATCGAAACCGAAAGTGTCTTTTTAAGGTGGCGCTAATTAAAATATATAGGATGCATTCCCAGGCACCGCAATAGTCGTTTTACGTTTCTCGACACCAGTATTTTATTTAGAGCAACAATCCGAATTTTTTTAAAATTCGTGTGAGTACTCCTTTAAGCTTCTTGTGCTTCGAAAGGTAGTCTCCACAATAGACTCATTCAGAGCTATACTTTCTCGTCATGAGACGCACAGGAGGAGTAGAGTAAGAGCAAAGCACAAGAACTATCCGCGCCGAATGAAGTGTGAACAGCGCACCGAACGCGCGGCCAGTTCACGCCGTCTGCTGCCAACATCTAATATAGACAAGCGCATCCGGTTACCGATAGTTTTGCTTTTCTTTCCTTTGAGAATTTATATTTTGCTTTGCCACTGGAGCGCCACGTTCATGCTTTCCACTGATCGCAACTGGCGCAGCGCAGTTTCTGTGGCAGCAGCGTGCGTGAAGCGAGCGCTCATAGCTCCCTTATAGAGTTTTCATCTTGCTTCCATCTCCGCCGTGTTATCAGCGCCTAGCTGAGATGCAAACAGAGGGTGGATAGAATAGCGAAGCTCCAGTGCACGTGCGCTGAAGTCACCCGAGAGGTGTTGCTGTTTCGAACTCAATCGGTCTGAGGACGCGAGAACGAGCTCTCACTGCGCCGTCTCTTACAACGAGCATCTCGGGTGCGCGCGCGCCTACTCGGTAGCTCCGCGCTCGTGGCCGCTGCAGTGACCAAATAATTTCAAAATTAACGTCTTCAGTGCCGGCGACACCTTTTTAGGTGCCTGCTGACCTTTAATAAATAGAAATTCAATCCTGCCTGCATTTTATACACTTGCTGGGCAAGAAGTCGGAATTGCCCATCCTTGCCTAAGGGTCTCATTGGAGGGGCCGTAACTATTAGTGCAACGACATTATGCAACATGTTTTTAATGATTATGAAAGCTGATGTGGAGGAGAATAAGTGGACAAAGTTTAAGAAATTTAAAAATGGGGTTTTTTTAATTGTCGTCAGAAGTTTTCATTGTTCGGTGTTTTCTTCAACTTAGCCCGATCATATCTCTTTACCGAAAAGTTATATAAATACAAGATTAGGCAGTTTGGTAGATACTCATGCGAAGAACGTAATGCGGAATTTTTGTAGCTCTGCTACAAGGCATTTTTGAGATAAAGACCTTCAAAGTAAAGAAAATTTTGCCGCTGGGGCCATTTTTGAGGTTTTTTATAAAAACATCTACACTACACATAAAAACTAAAAATACCTGAGCAGAAGCAAAAACATGCATATATTTAGGTAAATAAATTTCAGCTACCTAACTTTAACATATTTTGTGCAATTCATAACGAAAGTTGGCCAAAACAGCAGAGCGGATGAGCGCTCCACTCCACCTCTTCGTCATTATTGATTTCCTGTGGTTCGAAAAAATTTTTGGCGGCAAAACAAATTGCGGATCTCTTCTTTCCACTCATCAGGCAATAATATACAAAATTTTGAGATAAATTTGAGAGGTCGACCAGCCATCGTTTGTTCGATCTTACGTGGAATCACCCAACTATAGTGTAATAGAATATGGGGTAGTGTGTCCAGGCGCCCCCCGCCATGCATGGCGTGAAGCAGCGCGTGGAAGATACCTTATCCTTAAGGCGGCGCTGCCGCAGCATGGGCTGGTGGGGTAGTCAGTGTAGCTCTACTTTCTCGGCTGCTGTGCAGTGACTGCTGCGTGTGTTAGCGCCCGATCAACAAAAGATTTTCTCGCCTTTTCTCTCTGATGCAATAATTCCTGCTGGCCATCTGACAGTGAAGCGATGCCAAGTCGTCGGCGGCAACAGGACTATTTTTCACCTGGTGCAAAGCAGTGTGTTTTGTGTAAATTTTTAGTTCACAAAGGTTTGCGAGAGACGTGGCTTCCCCACCCGCCTGAGGCATTATTTCACGTTGTAAAGAAACTAGAGGGCATATTTCTTTTTTTCAGCAAGCAAGAGCTGTGAAGGAAGAGCGTTGTTGATGTACACGATGTGGCTTTCAAGAACACACTTTAACTGTACGCTGTGCTGCAGCCACCATGCAGACCTACGCACGGCAGCAGCAGTAAAGTTGTGTATACTAACAAGACTTCTTGTTCTCGTCAAGGGTGTCAACCAGTCGCGAGAGGCAAACTGAAAAAAAAAAGGAAAAGCTGCACGCAACAATGAATCGGTGATCATAGAGGTACCACTGCGACCATTTGATCATGAATTGATAACTATTCGCAATCATCACGAATTTAAGGTCAGTGTTTCCGTTCAATACAGTGGGCACATAAATCTGTAAATTAAGTTTCTTCTTAAGCTCGGCAGAGGTGCCCATCGTAGTTTCCTTTTGCCAGTGCATCATACCGACCACCGCGGCAGCATTCCGATGGGCGCGAAATGCTAGAGGCCCGTGAACGATGCGATGTCAGTGTATGCGCGTTAAAGAACACCAGATCGTCAAAGTTTCCGGAGCCCTCCTCAGCGGCCTCATAATCATTCGTGCTTTTGGCACATCAAACCCGAGAAGTTAGAAACCTGCGCTTAGCACCAGCATAGATGGCGAGAAGCGTCCACAGCGTGCTTTAGTACAGACGCGCGTTTGCCACATGTACGCAACTTCGTCACTCCGTCTCTGCAGTCGCGCCGAGCGTAGGGATGATCTCCAGGGGCGTGACCAGTATTCTTTTAACACGAAAGTGTTTTATGCCCCGGTCCACCAAGACTTCAGTGACGCATTTTCGTCATCGAAATGACGTCAAAAGATGTGCACGATCAAATGGCAGAAAAAAAAAGTGTGCCATCAACGCGCCTACCCACGACCTCTCGGCCGGCGACAACAGATGCCGGGCACGCTGTCCACTGCGCCACAGTCTTTTTTGTGTGTGTGTTTGTGTTGTAAATAGCGTTTCTTCTTGGGTTTGTTTCTTGTCAAAAGCAGGCAATAAAGAAAAAAAACTGCGCCACGGTCACACTCTCTGGCGGCTTTACAAACGCGCCTTTTATAGTTCACACTTTCCACTCGCAGTAGTCTGGATCGGCGGGGTGATGTCACCGTCTGGGATCATTAAAGGGACACTAAAGGCAAATATTAAGTCGACGTTGATTGTTGAAATAGCGGTCCAGAAACCTCGTAGCGCTGCTTTTGTGCCAAGGAAGTGCTTATTTTGAAATAAATCACGTTTTTAGTGGTCCGCATCGCGTTAGCGCGCTTCAAACTCCCGCCTGAAAATACGACTCTCATACGCCACTGCTGCCGTGCCCAACGTTGCCCGCTTTTACTGCGCGGCCGCCGACACTAGTAGCAGCCGAGCGGAAGTAGCGGGACCCACAGTAGCAAACGGCGCTGCGGCAAAGACTTGCCCGGATGGGCACATTCAAAGCCGTCACCAAGTTGCGGTTGGTCTCGTAATCCTCAGTACGAAAGTGCAGCGAGCACACACGCAGAGGTTTTGACTGTTTAGCACACTGGCGCAATAGCATGACACGTTACTTCGACCGAAAGGGTTCATTCCGCGGCACCCAGTGAAAAGACACACCGGTTTCCTTGCTGCAGCACTGGCGTTGTGCACCATTCGGGCATCCGGCAATATCACACGCATGCGGCATTTTGTCGAGCTTTCTGTCAGAGCGACTTTCACGAGAGCGCAAAACACGCACGGCAGTACGCGATCCCGAAACTACCACTGAGACGGGCGAGGCACAGTTCGGCGAAAACGGAACTTTTGAACCACGCGCGCCGTTCCCCATGGCAACGCCACGGAGGTTTTGTTTTCCATGAATCAAGCGGAAACGAACAAACAGCATTTATTACGTCTTTTGATGCTCGGAATGTTCTTTTTTTACTGCTGCTAGTTTGATTACTTGTGATTTATTGTAGGCCGACTTCCCTACGTCATCGGGATCACTTCGAAAATGTCCCACTCGTGGCGCTCATCATGTGATACATTTAGCTTATTTTCTCGGTAAGTAGGGCACTGCTGTTGATAATATTGCCGTTTTAGAAGTTGTCATACATTGGGCTTTCACTCTGACATAAATTGTTATTTGCCTTTAGTGTCCCTTTAAAGTGAAGTAATAGAAAATGAGTTCCTGCAACGCGTCGTTGCTACGCGTGGGTCCCATTCGGCGCGAGGATTCGCTCGCCAGCGTCCGATGTGAGCGGACACGTTTCGAGCGCGCTCCGTCGATATCGACTACTTGGCCGGCGCTTAGCTGTCAAGCCATCACCACAGCTGTTGCTGGGCTCGCTGCTGGTCTGCACGTTATCTCCCGTCTGCAGCGACTGTTATCTGGGACGCTGTTTTTTGAGCTCGTCGGCGGCACCGCCGCTCGCCTTGCCATCGGCGGCCATTGCTGCTAGTATTAACCGCGTCCAAGTTTCGTGCTTTCATGGCCCCTCTGCAGTCGTCCGTGCTTCCAACTGACGTGCCACTACTCGAGGATATGGACGTACTACATGCTCCAGACAACCTGACTGCCTCGGTCGAGCCGCCGACTTCAACGAGGAACTCGGCCGCCGTTGTCATGCCTTCAAGGGTGCTGCTGCTACCGGACACCAACCCATTCGCCCCACTCTGGGAGCTCGAGGAACAGAATAACATTGAAGGCAAGTCTGACAATGCTTCTCGTCAAGCTCGCATTATCTCTACCGCGCCAAATGGAGAAAAGCGCGCGCGAGGCTCGCTCTTGCCGACGCCCGAACGAGAGTACACTAACGTGCCCGGGGATTTTTCCCACGCGAGACGCGCAAGTCACATGCTCCCGGCTTCCACTCGTCACCAGGACGAAGGTGGCAGTTGGCTACCAGTCAGCTATCGACGTAAACAGCAAAACCGTGCGACGGTCGCACCGACGCCGAGCTCAGGCTCCCCGCTCAAATATCCGCACACCGTCATACTTCGGCCTAAGCAGCCGTGCCGCATCATGGATGAGCAGTCCATACGATTAGACAGTCATAACGCGCCACATTTCGGCTCATCTCGATCTCTCTGAGGAAGACCCACTGCCGGAGTTCACGGTTCGCTATTTAGGCCGTAGCAACCAGCTAGCTGTCGACGCGGCTGAACCCGAGGTGCGCAACGCCCTTCGTGCGATAGCATCTCTGCCACTCAGCGGAAAAAACGTGCCCTTTCACGCATACGAAGCGGTTAGTCAGGATCAAATCAGAGACATTATTCGAAACGCGGGAGACATGACTTCCGAGCAACTAATGAAATCATTGCACTGCCGCAAGTGCAAAATCCTACAGGCACGGCCAATCGGTCACAAAGGCACTGCCATGGTCATATTTGAAGGTAACAGCTTACCCTATAAGGTCGGCCTGCGGTCATTTACTATCCGTGTTTTTCCGTACCGGGCACGAGTGTCCGTTTGTGATATCTGCCACAAGATCGGGCATCACAAGGAGCAATGCCCCAATACTATGACAGCAAGATGCTCTACATGTGGTCTGCGGCAACACGAAGAGGGCACACACTGCCCAAACGCAGAACCGAAGTGCCGCAGCTGTGGTGGTTCTCACTTGGCCACAGCTACAAACTGTCCAAAAAGACGAGAAATAAATAAGAAAATTGAACAGAAACGCAAGCCGGCTGCCAAAAGGCAACGCAATAAAAGAGAAGCGCAGGGGCATCAGCGCCGCAATCCCGAGACAGAACAAGGTTCTCCTAGAACCATCCTCAAGCCAACACGCCAGAGTTTCTACACCGGGCCACCGGCACGTCCAGCTGCACAGTCAGAAGTGGGCAGGGGAATCACCTTCGCGGATGTAGCCACACAAGCAAAGGCGCACCTAACTAATGGTGGTAGCAATGGAGAACCGCATCCCTCATGCTCAACACTTGCGTCCTCGTTGTCGCAACCTGCCTCAGGTGCACAGCCGAAGCATCCTCGAAGGGATGCAGCTCAGTCAACGAGGCTTCCGCCTCCCAATGACTACTTACATTGCGTCTTGAAAACCGTATGGCACAAATAGAGAAGTCCATCCATGAAAACGTTGAACAGCTCATTAGCCGGGCCATTGAAAAATGCGTCCACACCATCATGGAGCGTATCATGCTTTCCGGCATGCTCCCTCTTGGCACAGCTTCGGCGACGATCTCAGGAGCACATGTAATGCGTACTCCTTTGGTACCATCAAACTCCACTGCTACTCATGCAACGAAGCCTTACATGGCTAGCTTTGCAAAATCATCTCCATGGGCGACTTCCTGCAGGCAATTGCCGTTCGTTTGTAACAAGAGGGCTGAAATAACCACGCGGTTCGCCAGCAAACAAGACAACACCAGTGTTAGTCATTGCCCTTCAAGAAGTCAACGGCCCGTGCTTAAAATAATGGGCTATGACGGCTACGCCGTCTGAAGACCTAGCTGCGCCCACGAAGACGGCATTGTACGTGCGGCGGGAGCTACACACGTGCAATTAGATACGCAACCATGGTGCAGCACCACTCTTAGCGTTGTCGGTTGCCGGGTGGAAGTCTCATCACAGCGTACACTCCTCATTCTGCGTCTGCATGGTGCCCGAAACACAAGGAATAAAGCTAATAAGGCGCCGGTTGATCTCAGCTTCATCTCCACTTTAAAAGCTCTATCCACAGAGACCATACTGTTCTGCGGGGACTTCTCTCAGCATGTCGCCTGGGGATAAAACAATGTAGCCCGCGCGGCAGGCGCATCATGCAAGATGCCTCAGAGTACAGGCTGACACTTCTCAATACGCCCCAAACACACACGAGGCTGGCACAGACAGCTCGCCAAGCAGACACGTCACCAGATCTTACCTGGAGCACCCGTCCACAGCTATTTCGATGGGAGGTGCTGGACGATTGTATGGGAAGCGACCACTTTCCGATACTGATATTTCGCACAGGCTACGCCAATACGAAGAAGCCAAACGCCACTACACGGCTAAGTCACATCACACACTGGGACAAATACCGCGAGTTCCTGCAGCAGCAGCCTCCAGCCAAGAACACTGACGCCTGGTATCGCAGCTATGCGCAGCAAAGCGGAAAGCCACGAAGAACCTGAGGGTTCCTTTTGACCATCCAGAGCCCGACAGCATCTCCTCACCTTATGGAATAGAAGGCTACGGATTCTCGCCAGTACAGACGGTCTGGCCACGCTGCACACCACAAAGCACGGTTGCGCAAAATACAGCGTACCATGAGGAATATACGACTACGTCGCGTCAGACCGCTGGATGGTAATTTGCGAATCCATCAACGGGCAGACCCACACATCAAAGGTTTGGGCCATCCTGCGCTCTCTTCTCGGACAGCGCAAGACCTACAACGGCGCGGCTCGTGTGGCCCTCCGGGAAGGCATCAGCGCTCAGGAGCTCGCCGAACAGGCCGCGCAACTGTTTTTCCCGCAGACGTCTCACCCCACAGACACCACGTACCAGAAGACGAAAGTTCTGAAGACAGCGAGCCACTCAATAGTCCCTTCACCATGCTCGAGCTGGAGCACGCCTTGCAGCACGCTAATGCACGTAGTACTCCAGGAGCCGATGGTGTGTGCGTTGCTATCTACGATATATGCCCCTTGAGCATAAACGCGCTCTTCTGGAAGAGTTAACCGCATCTGGGATACTGGGATTCTGCCCTCCACATGGAAGTTTTCGGTGGTCAAGCCCATTCCTAAGCCTGGTAAACCACCGCATACCTTATCCAACTCCGTCCGATCTCTTTAACCTCGTGTGTTTGTAAGTAATGGAGAGCATGGTCTACACTCGCTTGATGTGGTACCTTGAAGATCGCGAGCTTTTGGCCCCAACAATGTACGGATTTCGCCCAGGGCTATCCACTGAAGATATACTCCTCGCCTAAAAGATGATGTCCTCGACCCTAATTCGGTGCACCACGGGCTGTTGTCGGAGTGGACATACGCAAGGCATTCGATGGCGTCCCACACAGTACGATCATGAACAAGGCACGTGCCCTTGGCCTTAGAGGGAAAATGTACAACTTCATAGCGGGTTTCCTAGAAGGGCGAAGCTACCAAGTCGAATTGGCCAAGACGCCAGTGCCGTGCGAATGAACCACGTAGGTGTTCCTCAGGGCTCGGTGATCTCACCCACTCTGTTTAATATCTATGCACCAGCTACCAAGACGCCTTGCCGACGTATCGGGCCTGAAACATGCGGTGTATGCCGACGATGTCACGTGTGGACACATCAAGGATCCATGGTGAGCATGAGGATGTCTTACAAAGAGCCCTCAACATTATTCACGACTACGCACTGGAAACAGGCTTACAAACCGCCCCAGACAAAACAGAGTTCGTCGTCATTCATGGGCCGATCCACCTTTGTCAAACAGGAAGAAAAGCGGTCGTTTAAACTTTATATCGGTAATGGACCCATAACGCGAAATCTACTATCGAATACTCGGTATGCACTTAGATGAGAATTGCACAGCGAGCACTTGGTTCAAACGCGTTACGAAGACAAGCAAATCTGCACGCTTTACGCAGAATCTCTAACCGTACTCGTGGAGTCAACGAACGTGAAATGCGGCAGTTGCTCAAGCTTTTCTGTCTCTCGTATCATGTATGGACTGCCGTATCATCCGGTCAACCGTACGCAAATGCTCGCGCTCGACCGGTTACTCAACGAGGCCAAACGCATTGTTACTGGACTTCCAAGGTACACACACCTCGATGCGCTCAAGAGCTGTAGCAAGCTCAACAACCTGTCCGAGCTCGTCGACGTGCACATCCAAACACAGGAGACGAGGCTTCGTGCAACAACGGGGCGACACACACTCATGCTCCTCGGGTATGACATCCATACACTTTCCATTTTGCCCAACAAAACGCCGCCATGGGAAATCACGGTACTCACCGATGGCAAGCCACTTCCACTCAATATGGATCCTCATCAGCGAGTGCGGCGCCTCGCCTACGCCAAGAGGCATGCTAAGGCTACGAGTTCCCTCCCTTTGACTGAACGCATTATATACACGGACGCTGCACTTCCTACAGACGGCACCAGTAACACTTGTTATGCCACTGCGTGGTACGACCAGACAAACGGAAATCAGAACCGACGCCATCATGTATCAGCAGAAGCGATGTACAGCACCCGAGCAGAGCTAGTGGCCATCCTAGATTATTTGGAGTGGGCCCTCGAAACTGCATCTGAAACTGAACCCGTTCATCATCGTGTGTACACACACTCACAGGCTGCCCATCGGGCATGTGCTAACGTTCTTTATACAGACCCTGTACTGCAGAAGATCCGGCACCAGGCGCGCCTACTCCGCGAATGCGGTCACGATGTCACCACCCTCTGGGTCCCCGCACATTGTGGTATCCCCGGAAACAAAGGCTCACAGATTAGCGCCTGCTCATCTCTCCACCGCGCTAGCCAGAGCCTCTTATACTCAATTTCCTCTTCTAGCTACCACACCCGAGCTAGCAGATCCGATCGCAGAAAAGCATATTACTAAACAACGTCGTGCCGCTTACCTCACAGCAGTGGGCAATCCACTCTCGATACCGTCGATTCCGTCGAAGTATTTACACGACGAGAGTCTGTGTTGCTTCGGAGATTCAGACAGGAACACTCCTTACTCCTTTCTTTTAACCGATTTCACAGGGGTGGCACACCACCACCGTAACCGGTCTCTGCTCCACATGCAACTGCCGTTCGGACCTCAACCACCTGTGTTGGGAATGCCCCCTCTACATCCCACCCCGGGTTCGTGCCTGGCCACCATAAACGGGGACCCTGGCCTTCCTCTCTCCGGACATGGGCCTGTCCGGATCCCACACTTCCGGATCGGGCCATCGAGCTCTGGCGGGGAGCACTCTCTTGTTCCTCCAGGACCCGGCGGCACCACCGGTCGGCGATCGGCTCCGCGACAGCCACAAGATTCAAGCGGCCCCCACTTAGCTGCCTCCAGAACGTCCTTTAATAAAGCGGAGGCAGCTCTACCACTTCCTTCTACCCTAAACCCCCCCCCCTTTTTTTCCACCGCAGCGCCTTCGGCGCATTTCAAAGTGGAATAAACGTGGTTTCATTCATTCATTCATTCATTCATTCATTCATTCATTCATTCATTCGGCGCGTTTTCGATAGAAGTGCAATTCTGCGAACGCCTAACACACCGCCAGGTGCCGACGTCAGTGCAAGTCTCGGCTTCGCTCATAGCATCAATCCATAATAAACATAGCTTTACGACGCGCGCTTGCATCGCCTGGCTGTAACACCGCGTTCCCCGCTTGCGCTCGCCCCGACAAAAATCGCGGCCGTGCTAGAGAACAGGCCATACGCGCATTGCGTTTCCCTGTAGTCCCACCATGGTGTTCAAGATCTCTAACATGCGGCGGGATGCATGCTCAAGTTCTGCGTCCAGTCAGCGACGCTCTTCTGGCTGTCACACCACTTTCTTTGATTACGCTCTCACCGTTAACTACTACAGCTACCACAAAGGTTTGTTTAATCATTGACCATGGACGTTCGTCATCGAGATGAAGATGTGCTACCAAGCGCCAACGTGGGTGCATCCACGTTAAACGGTGCTACAGCTGCCAAACACCAATAGACATTGTGCAAGTTGTATGAATGTACTGTAAACATCCACCTACTTCTATAAAGACACGTTCTACTTTCGTGCGATACCGACCCCTATAATGGAGGGATCACCATGTTTTTTTGAGGGGGGGGGGGCTTAACCACCCATTATGTTTGTTCGTTCGTGTCTTTTGCGTGTTTATATACACATGCAACTAAGCACACCATGTGGTAAAAATTATTCTGGAGTCTCACTACGGCGTGCCTCACAAACATCTTGGTTTTGGCACCTAAAACCACATACTACTATTGCACAATGCAACCTTCGACAAGAACCAAGAACGGTGCCGCGCGCGTAACGAAGGCAATCAAAGTCGTGGCAGGGTGCAGGGCTCCGATCCATTATAGCAGAATTTTAACAAGGATAATTAGGGTTCATAAATTCTCCTTTCTTCCATCCATCTCCCTAAATATTTCTTTTTATCGACCGAGTTGCAGATAAACTGCACGGAGTTTTGCTTTCGCAGCTTTCACACTTTCGTTGTTATCTGCTAGTCGCTGCTTTTCCTTTAGGAGCCTGCCTGGGAGCCTTATTGCATTTCGTTTTGGTTCGTATGCATGTACAGCCACAGCCATTCAGAAATATGCTTTCGACTGACGTGTTAGCAATAAAAAAAATCAGATTATCAAGCCCGACGTATGCAAGGCACCGAAGCGCATCGGAAACGGTGCACGATGCGACAGCCCATGCTGTAGTGGCGCCATCTCGTCGGCTTTCGATATCGACTGCGGCAGCCATCACTCCTCTGAACACACTACCCCATAATTTAGTACACTATACTATAACCACATGGGTTCCGCCATGACGGAACAAAACGAACGTTGCCAGGTCCTGAGACGCCCGCTATATCGGACGGTAGTAATCAGTTTTAACCTACCAACCTAAGCTACGCGCTGTTGGCGCTGTCAGAAATCATCTGCTGTGTTTTGATGCGCGAAGCCGTGTGTTAGTGTAGCGTTGTCTGTGCAGCAGGCCCGATTGATAACAGTTAAAACGTCCACCTGTTTGTACATGGTTTTTACTAGGTACGCCCTACCAGTAATGCAAAACGAATAGACTTTCTCCGATCGCTGACACAAGGGTCACTCTACGGGTTCGCAGCTCGAAGCAAAGAGCGTAGGATATGGTCACGCGGTGCTTCGACTTGCGATGACGAGACAGCTGTATCCACATTCTTTTTCAGCTCATTGCTGCCGTACTTCAGCGCAGAGAGCCACAAAGCAGAAAAATGTCGATTGCAGCATGCAGCGGCGACTGTGGGTGAGACGTCACCCGGAAGCTTCAATCAAAACTAAAGTTACACGGCACGCGCAGTTTTATCGCCGATAAAAAGACTAAAAAAAATTACACCATCTCTTACTCAAGGGAAACAAGAGGGGATACGAAGCAGTATTGGGGGCGCACACCAAGTTTCCGTTTCGTTCACTCGGCGTTTCCGTTAGTGTGTGATGTTTGTATTTAGTGTTTGTGTTATCATTACGTTGTGTTTGTGCGTTGCTTTCCGTTAGCGCCGAGCGAACGAGTGGCGCCGACGTTGACGTTACAACTCATCTGAACGGGAGCGAAGCGAGAATGACGGAAGCCGACCGAGCGCACGCGCTTATATAAACATTAAATGGTGGAGGGAGATGAGAGAGTGGTTACAGGCTGTATTTGGCTGCGGCGGGCTGCATCACGTGGGGAGAGGCTGCGCCGCAGCTGCAGCGCGGGGAGAGAGACGGCGACCGAACACCTGCGTAAAGGAGGAGAGTGGGAGAGAGAGCAGGCGCATGCGCAGGGGAGCGCGGACGCCACCACCGACGACGGACACAGCCCCGAGCAAAAGCTGCTTCACATCTAAAACTGCGGTCGCGCCTAGTTAGTACATAACTTGCAGTACTTGTCTCATCTCTTCTTTGCCGTCCTCCCGCCACGGTGGTCTAGTGACTATGGTGCTCGACCGCTGACCTGAAGGGCGCGGGATCGAATCCCGGCCGCGGCTGCTGCATTTTAGGTGGAGGCGAAAATGTTTGAGGCCCGTGTACTTAGATTTAGGTGCACGTCAAAGAACGACAGGTGGTGGAACTTTTCGGAGCCCTCCACTACGGCGTCCCTCATAATCATATCGTAGTTTTGGACGTTAATCTACTATTTGTTGCCGTCTGTTCTAGCATGCACTGAAGTTTTCAGCTTGAAAGAAAAACGCTGTCACATGAAGTCGAGTTGTTGGTACGCGGCCACAGAAAACGCACACGACGGGACACTGACAACTACGATATACACGACGTAAACGAAGTTCCAGGGGCTTTGACACGACGCGCAAACCGGCGCAATCGGCCGCAAGCACACACTCGCGCACTCTCGAGTATTGATATTGATATGGTGGCGCCATCTAGCAAAAAAGCATGCAAACGATCCCTTCCGCGCACAGTAGATTGCATAAATAGACGTTGCATTCTTTCGTGAAACCTAAGATCCTTTGGTAACCTTGTTCGCTGGTACGAAGAACTTGCGCACTTTAGCTAAGTGCCATACCCATACCTGCCAAGTTTGCAGAAACGGAATCCGGGAGATCTACTCAACGGGTTGGGGGGGGTATGAAGTATGCCGACAGCGGGGGGGGGGAGGGAGGGTACTGCGATAGCAATTATATGGACACTGTCAGCGGGATTTTGCGGTCGCCGCTGATCTGTACAGAGTCCAAACCGATAACATCGCTTACGCATCGTCGTTTCACGTGCGAGTAAAAGCGTGCTAGCTCTAAGGACGAACGCGCTTGAAGCACAGATGAAAAGACCCGGCCGTCACCGTCGCGCGAAGGGCACATGCGATAACATCGCTCCGCGTGGGAGGCCTGTCGTCGCTTGCTTACCAGTTATTTCGTCGGGCAAGGGACCATAAGGGGCGCCGTTGAGACGGGGACGGTCGCGAGCGCTGGCGAACACGCTATCTCGACAGACATCGGTAACGGCTACCCTTTTAAGTGATCGGCTCTCCACTTAAAACAGTAGTGACACAAAATTATGAAGGCGAGATAACTTGTGGGATAGATTTTTGTGTACACAAACGCATCATCTACGAAATATTAACGGCTGATATAACCTATAACACATTTAGGATCAATTTTTAAATTGCGTGTAGCGCATCTGTACGCGAAACGTCCCACCTCGCGTCACCGTGACGCACGGGGCGCGCAATGCACTGGACGCGCGGGGCAAAACTGGATTTCCGGGAGATTTTCTTATGACCCGTACAACCGGGAGAAATGTCAAAATCCGGGAGTCTCCCGGGTAATCCGGAGACTTGGCAGGTATGCATACCGTTACTGGAAGCTGAGGAGCCGTCGCAGAGCTTTAAAGACAGATAATACGTATGCTCTTGAACCATAGATATTGTTTGCGGATAAAACAGACTTTACGCAGTGCAAATTTCTCAACATTCTTTAAAGACAAAAGAATGTACTTTCAGGGCTACATACGCCTGCTTTTTGCGAACTAATCACTGCAGAGACGCAGCGCATATACATCTATTATCTGGAAGACGGCCGTCTAACCTTCCTGAATGTTCCTTACACGTCCTGAGTAACACTCACGTTCCTCGTCGGTGTTACCCCAACCGGCCGTCTCAACCACGTGTCCCGTAATGTTGCCCAGATCTTTCGGTAAGGAAACGGCGTCCAGCATGGCTGGAAAGTCTTGCTCAATCTCCATGACGGCCACGTCATTCACGAGCCTCCTGCCTCGCCCAAATGACCGGCATTTCGGATGGCGCACGGCACGCACCACACCCGTCGGCTTCTGCTCATTCCACACGGCAGATCCGTAGTATACTGTGTACCAGGTTGCATGTTCCTGCATGGTTCACGCCAGGGACGCCAGGGATAGGTCATTTGCCATTAAGAACACGGCATTGTCAGAAAAAACATAGGTTACGCAGATCGAACGCACGTGTTGAAACATGTGAAGCTAACCTGCGACGCACCCGATTGCCATTTTTTTAATTTTCGACACGCGTAAGTTACTGATGTTTCTTCCACTACAGATTTCGCGAATTGTGCCGAAGCTTCACGGCAGTTTTTACTAAATGAAGGTCCATAAGCAAACGTAAACGTGAAGTGAGAAGTGTAGTGTAACACCGTCAGATGATCAACATGAATGTAAATTATACAATCAGTCCTCCCGCATGATTCTTCACACCTCCTCTAAATAAACACGCCCTTACTTTGGCCTAGGCGCCACTAGGACTCCTCTTCTCTGACGTGCGGGCAGGGAGCATATTCCTACATGTGGTACTGGGCGGTCTGTAAGGTGCTCGGTAGACCTGATGGGAGTTGTATGCCAACCAGTTTCCAGAGGTTGCACTGTATTTGCGGAAAGTCATCGCGATCATTCCAACTACGCTACACCACCATGTGAAAGCCGTATCATGCATCTTGTCGCTAATAGTGCTTTTAGCACATAAGCATACAGCATTAATGCTTATTAGCATTATTAACGGCAGTTGAATTCCTGGAGAGGCTGCTAACTGCGTCTGCGATGTGTCCTGGCCTCTCGGTTCACGTTCAGCGAGTGCGAAAGCGAATATGGCCACTCGCTTTTGAAGGATGTGTCATCAGTTGCATGTGGTCAGGTTCTGCGGCAACTTCTAGCACACACCCCAGCAGAGTTACAGTTATGTCTCGGCGACACTGAAGCGCGCGATGTTGTAAGCTCTCGCACGCACGCCGACAGCTTTCCGTGGCACGGCATATGACCTCAACGACTCCTAGAAATTACAGGAGGCCTTGAATGATGCACTAACATCAACCTGCAGTCACAATGCTGGAACACCAGTACGCTGAGCGTCTTACGTCGTGAGAAAGCCTTCTTATGCTATACGCCGACCTAAAATGTTTGTCCGCGGGAGCATCAGCGACGCCACCAATATACACACGGCTTGTTGTGGTCATCCCTTCACTTTTATTATTGTTCCTACGGCAAATTCTATGCTGTGGCCATGCCGAAGCACTCCTACATAATTAGCAAGGTCATGCTTACTACCGTTTATATTTCCCGTAAACTTGCTATTCTTACTGCGTATAATATTAGACTGTGTTACAGTGGCGAAATCACGACATTTTTTCAATCTCTTGGGATAAGTTAATGCAAAAATTATACGAAGGACTTACATTATGTTGGAGTTTCAGAAGCATAAATGTTATGTTTTATGACGTTTATATTTCTGCCATCGCCACGGAATAAATCTTGATACGAAAGCAGTTTTTCCCAATCATCTCTTACGTCGGTAATGGTTATGGTTCAGAAGGTTAGCTGATGGCCCGAGAAGCTTGGCGCGATTTTAAATGCATAAGCATTTCTATGCCGACCCGACGAGAAAACTGCGTGTGCGTCAGGTAAGACGATCGCCGCTATAAAGACATGAATCGGTAAAAGAAAAATTTCATTGATGCTGTTGGGTTGGAACCCACGCTCCGAAGGCGAGTCTTTTAGCCACTGGGCTACATACACACTTCCTATTTAGTCTTAGCAATACATCGTTTTAAAGGAATGCGAGTAAAACCTACTTTGGCCATGAATATAATAATGTAGTAATTGTTGGGGTTTTACGCACCAAAACCACGACATGGTTTAAGGGATCCGCCGTACTGGAGGGCTCCAAAGTTTCGACCACCTGAGGTTCTTGAACATGCGCCTAAATCTCTTGTAAAGCTGACTTTAATGTTGTGTCCGTGTTTGCACGTCCGCCGTCTTGCAGTGCCAATCCCTACCAACTATCTGAGCTTTCAGTCAACCTCTAGCATTGTGCCCCCACCGAAATGCGGCCCTCGCAGCTGGAATTCGTTCTTGCGACCTTTGTGTCAGCAGTCGAGCACCACAGCCACCAGACGAACGCGGCAGGTTGCGTCCTTTAGTTGGCATGTGAAAACTCTTTCAATTTAGCCAATCGACCGCATAGAGACAGGAGGTTTCATTCGGCATCGATAAAATCACGCATGTAAGGACACTTCGTACAAAGCTATCCCTTGCCGACTTGATCTTAATGTGAGCGAGTGTCTTCCCCAAACTGTGGAGCCTGTCGACTGGTATACCGGGTTCAAGTTGAACTAAGATGCACACCCATGCTTGCCGAGTGTGAATACCATATTGCCACGTGCGTTCCTTATTATCACTTTTGTTGTATTCCGTTTTCGCCACAAAGACAGCCAGCGACGCTCAGCGCGAACAGCGCCTCAGTGTTCGAGAAGCTTCACGAGATTAGTAGATCGTTTTGTTAAGATTGCGCGCAAGACGCGAACGCTCGAGCTTATTCTAGAACATGCGCAACGAGCAGCGATATCGCTGGAAAGTTCGATAGCGCCTGTATAAAAGCCGACGCGCTTCACCACTTGTCAGTTGATCGACGGTCGACGCTCTGTTCGACGCTATCAGTGTATGCTGTAGATTGACTTTCATTTTCCCGGCCACAAGTTCGGCCAAATAAACAGTTTCATCTCGGACGTGCTGACTGCTGTCTTCGTCGACGTCACGACCACGTGACATCTGGTGGAGGTGCTGCTTCTTCCATGATCCGGACGCCCCCGCGAAGCGCTGACCCAAGCCCAAGCCGCGAGGAGGACGACGGCAAAGAAACCCGGATCGTCGAACAAGCCGCAGGCAGAAGGGACTACAGCCAGAGCACGGGCTCCTTCCCGAACAAACCAGGCAGCCCCGAGTCCCAACACCGACAGCAGCGACGATGACCGACCCCGTGCAGCCTGCGCCGATCCTACTCCGGCAGCCCAAGGAGCCGCCAACCTTCCGCGGGTCGTCATTCGAAGATCCGGAAACCTGGCTGGAGACGTTTGAAAGGGTCTCCAGATTTAACAACTGGACCTCCGACGACAACCTGCGCCACGTGTACTTTTACTTGGAAGACGCAGCAAGGACCTGGTACGAGAATCGGGAGTCCTCACTCCGTACTTGGGACCTCTTTCGCGGCAATTTTTGGCGACGTTCACGAGCGTCGTCCGAAAAAAGGGCCGCGGCCTTGTTGGAGACACGGGCGCAACATCCGAACGAAAACGTGGCCATCTTCACGGAAGAAATGAACCGACTCTTCCGCCACGCTGACCCCGACATGCTCGAGGAAAAGAAGTCCGCTTCCTCATGCGAGGGGTCAAGCAAGAACTCTTCGCTGGACTGATGCGTAACCCACCCAAGACCGTCCAAGAATTCCTGACGGAAGCAACGGCGATCGAGAAGACGCTGGAAATGCGTACGAGACAGTACAACCGCCGCATTCCTACGACGACCTTCGGGAGGTTCACGCGCTACAATCTGATGACCTGCGTGACACCATCAGAACTATCGTGCGGGAGGAGCTGCGTAAATTGTTGCCCTCCTCCCAGCCTCAACTGGACCCGATCGCCGACGTCGTACGCCAGGAAATTCAGCAATTTCTGGGAACCCTGAACCAGCGCAGCCTGAGCCACAAGCAATGAGCTACGCTGCTGCAGCCCGACGCAACGCCCCGCTCCTCGTCCACGTCAAGACGCCGCGTCGCCGCAGCAGTTCCGCCGCCAGACGCCGCCGCCGCCACCACCACCGACACCCTACCGTCCTCCTGTCGCCCAGCGCTATGCCCCGCGCTACGCGCCGAGGAAGACCGATGTCTGGCGTGCCCCCGACAACCGCCCGCTCTGCTACCACTGCGGGGAGGCCGGCCACACGTACCGCCGCTGCCAGTACCGTCAGATGGGGCTCCGCGGATTCCCTGTCAACGCGCCGCGCCCGCAGCCAGGCGAACGGCTCGCGACATCGACGACTACCTCACAGGCACACAGTGGCAAGAACGACGACCTTCCCGCTCACCGTCGCCGCGCTACATGCACCGCACCGCGGCAGTACATGGCCCAAACCGTGGCCGGTCGCCTAGCCCATATCCGGAAAACTAAGGGCAGCAACCGGTGGAGGTGCGGTTGCTGAACGACGAAATGCTGAAGATCCTCCGCCGTCGACGACGACACCGCGACGAAGTTCCGAGCCCCCGCCGCACGCCGAACGACGTCGACGTCCTGAAGACGAAACATTGCGACCGGAAGCAGACCTGACGACGCAACGCAGAAGCAGCGGTGCAAACCGACGTAGCCGTGACCCGACGCCGCGACGTAACCGCAACGCAAGACGGCGGACTAGCGACCTCGACGTTCTGATCGACGGCCACAACGTCACCGCTCTCGTCGATACTGGAGCCGACTATTCCGTCGTCAGTGGGCCGTTCGCAGCAAAGTTGAAGAAAGTTAGGACTGCTTGGGAAGGCCCCGAGATCCGGACCGCTGGAGGCCATCTAATAACGCCGATTGGTGTCTGCACAGCGAGAGTCACTATCAACAACCGGACTTATCCTGCGAGCTTTGTAATCCTACAAAACTGTTCCAGGGATGTGATACTTGGAATGGATTTCCTAAGTGACCACGGCGCCGTCATCGACTTAAGAACCAAGTCGATAACCCTATCGTCGGAGAAAGCGACACCGCCGGATACGAACCCATGCAACATACCCTGAACGTGCTCGAGGATCAAGTCACCATTCCTCCTAGATCCAGCATCATAATTCCCGTCGGCACCGAAACGGCTGAATGCATCGAAGGTGTCATCGAGAGCGATCAGGGTTTGCTGCTAGACCGTGACATTTGCGTCGCAAGAGGCATTGCTCGGCTGTATGAAGGGAAAGGAAGCGTGATGCTAACGAATTTCAGCCAAGAATACAGACACCTGAGCAGGGGCACGACGATTGCGTACATCGAAGAAATCTTGGCTGTCAGCGATGCGTTTGCCTTTTCAGATTCTGACGAAGCTACGACAACCGCAATGCCTGAGCCATCCTTCGACGTAAATCCAAGCCTTCCCGCCCGCCAACACCAACAGCTCCGATGCCTTCTGAAGAAATACAAGGACTGTTTCTCGTCGTCATCACGGGTCCGGCAAACGCCCCTTGCTAAACACCGTATCATAACGGAAGAAAATGCTCGACCACTCCGTCAGAGTCCCTACCGGGTTTCGACGCGAGAAAGGGACGCCGTTAAGAAGCAAGTCGACGAAATGCTACGCGACGACATCATCCAGCCGTCCAAGAGTCCGTGGGCGTCTCCCGTAGTGTTAGTGAGGAAGAAGGATGGAACCCTACGCTTCTGCGTCGATTATCGTCGCCTGAACAAAATCACGAAGAAGGACGTGTACCCTCTACCACGGATAGACGACGCCCTGGATCGACTCCACAACGCGAAGTACTTTTCGTCGATGGACCTCAAGACCGGCTACTGGCAAATCGAAGTCGACGAGAGAGACCGAGAAAAGACGGCCTTTATAACACCAGACGGCCTCTTCGAGTTCAAGGTCATGCCCTTCGGTCTTTGTTCGGCACCTGCGACATTCCAACGTGTTATGGACACAGTGCTGGCTGGCTTGAAGTGGCAGACGTGCCTCGTGTACTTGGACGACGTCGTTGTGTTTGCCTCAAGCTTCGACGAACACCTCCGGCGCCTTGAAGCTGTACTTGAAACAATCAAGACCTCCGGCCTCACTTTGAAGCCTGAAAAGTGCCGCTTCGCGTACGAGGAGCTCTTGTTTTTGGGTCACGTTATCAGCAGGGATGGTGTTCGCCCAGACCCGCGGAAAACAGCTGCCATCGCTGCCTTCCCGCCACCCAGCGACACCAAATCCGTGCGCCGTTTTCTCGGCTTGTGCGCCTACTACAGGCGCTTCGTCAAGGAATTTTCACGAATCGCCGAGCCGCTAACTCACCTCACGAAGACCGACGTGCCATTCAAGTGGGAAACGGCGCAAATCGAAGCATTTGAACAACTGAAACAACGCCTTCAGATGCCTCCGATACTAGCGCATTTCGATGAATACGCCGATACGGAAATCCACACCGACGCAAGCAGCGTAGGACTCGGCGCCGTCCTTGTGCAGAAGACTGCCGGGCAGGAAAGGGTCATCAGTTTGCTAGCCGGTCGCTATCAAAGGCAGAAGCGAACTATTCCACAACGGAAAAGGAGTGCCTAGCGATCATCTGGGCTACATCCAAGTTTCGCCCCTACCTCTACGGCAGGCCCTTCAAAGTTGTGAGCGACCACCACGCATTGTGTTGGCTAGCTAACTTGAAGGACCCTTCAGGTCGGCTCGCACGGTGGAGCCTACGACTTCAAGAATTCGACATTACCGTCGTTTACAAGTCCGGAAAGAAACACTCCGACGCCGACTGCTTGTCTCGTGCCCCGTCGACCCACCACCGCCCGACGACCACGATGATGACAGCTTCTTGGGAGCCATAAGTACCGACGACTTCGCCGAACAACAGCGAGCCGACCCGGAGCTGAAGAGTCTAGTTGAATACCTGGAGGGCAGGACCATCGTTGTCCCAAAAGTATTCAGGCGAGGGTTGGCATCATTTGCCTTGAAAAACAACGTCCTCGTAAAGAAGAACTTCTCTCCTGCCCGAGCCAGCTACCTTGTCGTTGTACCTTCAGGACTGCGACCAGAAATTCTGCATGCCCTGCACGACGACCCGACGGCTGGACACCTCGGACTTTCCCGCACGCTCGCACGAGTACAGGAAAAGTACTACTGGCCGCGCCTTGCCGCCGACGTCACTCGCTACGTAAGGACGTGCCGAGACTGTCAGCGACGAAAGACACCGCCCACAAGACCAGCCGGCTTCCTTCAGCCGATCGAGCCTCCTCGGCGACCATTCCAGCAGATCGGGATGGACCTCCTGGGGCCGTTCCCAACGTCGACTTGCGGAAATAAATGGATCGTCGTGGCCACCGACTACCTCACCCGCTACGCCGAAACAAAAGCCCTGCCCAAAGGCAGTGCCGCTGAGGTAGCCAAGTTCTTCGTTGAGAGCATCGTCCTTCGACACGGCGCCCCAGAGGTTCTCATCACCGACAGAGGTACGGCGTTTACGGCTGACCTAACTCAGGCGATCTTGGAATACAGCCACACAAGCCGCCGGACCACCGCGTACCACCCACAGACCAACGGCCTCACCGAGCGTCTAAATAAGACCATCGCCGACATGCTGGCCATGTACGTCGACGTCGAACACAAGACGTGGGATGCCATCCTTCCGTACGTGACCTTCGCGTACAACACGGCCGTACAGGAAACGACGCAGATGACGCCATACAAGTTGGTCTACGGACGGAGCCCGGCAACGACGCTCGACGCCATGTTACCAAACGTGACCGACGAGGAAAACATCGACGTGACCACCTACCTACAGCGCGCCGAAGAAGCACGACAGCTCGCCCGCCTAAGGATTAAGAACCAGCAGACGACTGACAGCCGCCGCTACAACCTTCGACGACGCCACATGGAATACCAACCCGGTGACCGTGTGTGGGTATGGACGCCAATACGCCGACGGGGACTTAGTGAGAAGCTTCTTCGACGATACTTCGGACCGTACAGGGTACTTCGACGCCTCGGCGCACTCGACTACGAGGTTGTCCCTGACGGCATTACGAACTCTCAGCGGCGCCGTGCACGACCTGAAGTCGTCCATGTCGTGCGCCTCAAGCCGTATTACGCGCGTTAGTGATCTGAAGGCTGTACTTTTCCTTTATTATTGTACTTTCTTGCTTGCGATTATTGTTTATTGTACTTTCTTTTTTTTACTATTTATTGTTGCATGCATTGACCATAACCCCCCCCCCCCATGTTCTGTTTTAAGCATCGGGACGATGCTTTTTCAGAGGGGGGCATTGCCACGTGCGTTCCTTATTATCACTTTTGTTGTATTCCGTTTTCGCCCACAAAGACTGCCAGCGACGCTCAGCGCGAACCGCGCCTCAGTGTTCGAGAAGCTTCACGAGATTAGTAGATCGTTTTGTTAAGATTGCGCGCAAGACGCGAACGCTCGAGCTTATTCTAGAACATGCGCAACGAGCAGCGATATCGCTGGAAAGTTCGATAGCGCCTGTATAAAAGCCGACGCGCTTCACCACTTGTCAGTTGATCGACGGTCGACGCTCTGTTCGCGCTATCAGTGTATTGCTGTAGATTGACTTTCATTTTCCCGGCCACAAGTTCGGCCAAATAAACAGTTTCATCTCGGACGTGCTGACTGCTGTCTTCGTCGACGTCACGACCACGTGACAAATGAATGCGCCGTAGCGGTGATACAAAAATAAACGTTACGAATTAGTTCTGCGGAATCTCTTAACGTGGCGGAAGGGTCATGAGAGCGACAACCACCCGTTTGTAGAACGAAGCCGCTAGCAACTAGCAGCTTTCTTTTGAGAAATCATGCGGATTTGTCATAAAAGAAAGCTGCTAGTGGAAGAAATTCGTCCTGTTCCAGGGATCGATCCAGGACCAACGCCTTTCTGAGGCGGTCGCTCTAGTTTCGAAACAAAATGTAAAGGAGAACAGTTTCTTATGAGGGCTTCGTTGAAATATTTCGTGCTGGTGGAATAGAAGGTCTCTGTAGGACGGCGTGTACTGTCGACGCCGAGCATTGCACTTCTAAGGAAAATTCGACTTCGCGAAAATTTAATTCCAAATACGCGCTTACAAATCGTGGGTAGGCATTGCGTCCGACCACTCCAAACGCTGACAAGGGCTTCAAACAAAACAAGTCCAGAAAACACAGCGACTATTCAGTTTCCTACGGCATACTTGTGCATATGCATCACATACAAAATCTGAAAGAGGCTTTCGTGAATTTTTGAAGTAATAATCGTACGTAGAAAAAATCCATAAATATGGGGTGTAAATTAGGTACAATGGAAGTTCTTGAGTCTAAGAAGAAATTAAGCTGCGCATCACAGATTACTTCCAAACTATAGTAGAGAAAGTTTCGATGAAGGGTGTAGTACTGAACCTTCCGTGGCCAAAGGCAGCGGCCAGCCGTGAGCACGTGCCTCCTGGAGAGCACAGAACCGACGCAGGTGCGGCCGGGTTCCTTGGGGTGCATGGGCTTCTTTCGATTTCTTTTCAACTGCGCAATAAAAAGAAACAACCTGTGCGATCCTTCAAAGGAGAAAGGTCTACGTTTTGCAAGGCGAGAGAAAGGTGGCACGACGCAGTCAGGACATTTTGTCCAAGCTCCAAGATACGGCGCTTTGTGGCGCCGCTGGTGTCCAAAATGTTCAGTCCGTCAACAAGTGGCTAGTTTCCTCCGGATCTCTGAGATGGCGGTATATATAGTCATCCAGCGAGGAACATGGATTAACAGAACCGTCCGCCTCTGGCAGGACGCGCACGCGCCTCGGAAGAACAGCAAACAATTGATAAAAATAAAAAAAGACGCACCTAAGGCCTTCATATTTTGATATAGGATGGTTCATGTTGCCCCTGGAAAATATCTTTCAACCATCGCAATCGTTTTCCAAGCAAAACCGAATTTAAGGGGATCGTTGTAACCATGGTTTTGATTTCCTGCATGCTCTGTTTGCGGTGAAGCCTACTGATAAAGGAAAACATGTACGCAGTAGCACTCAACGTGAAAGACGTAGGAAGTGCGGAGCAGCGATTTGCCTTGCCTTCGGCGACGTTGGCGTTCACGGGCAAGCAAGCGCTGGCGTTCCAAACGTGCGCGTGCTAGGCGTTCATGGCAGAAAAGGAAACCTATATTCGTAATGCACTCTCTCTTCTCCTCATTTCTATCTCCTCCCTTCCGTTTCCCACCCCCTTGCTATACTGTGCTATACAGAGCTATGTTATGCTTCACCATCTCCCTCTCCTCTCCCTTACTTCTCTTTCCCGCCCCCTTGCTTGAACATACATGGCTACGCTATACATCAATGGCCTCAAACACGCGACCCGCGGACCTCTGGCTGGCGGAATGGCCCACAAGACTGACTTGGTCCCATTTTTTTTATTTTTAATAAGTATGTTCATGAGCTACGAAGACGTGTATGGTCTCAAGCGTCTTCTTTCGTGTGGCACCCCACGCGTTCATCGTGTTAAAAGTTAAAAACATAACCGTGGAGCATAAAATTTATCTTTGAAAATCCTTGTCCAGATTTCACTTATCCTGGAGATCAGTATTGGGGCGAGGAGTTCGGAGTCGCGCCTCTATCGGTCATGCCGCTCTTGCGTGCTATAGCTTGCGCTCCTCATATGATTGGCTGTCGGCGCTCTGCCGAAACACTACGCGGAAGCATTTCTGTGAATGCTTTTGAAACGAGCGAAGTTTTTATGCAGTCAAAATAATAATCTTAGGCAAAAAGAAGCACATAATTGTTTACAGGCGCTATTTGTTACAAAATATGTACAGTGGAGGACGCAATGCGCGAAATCGCCGCGATCGGTTATCGCCAAGAAAGCTTCTTGGGAGAAATCCCTGCGGGCTGAATATGTGACTTACACTTTTACATTGGTCTGTCTGTATAAATAAATGGGTTATACCAGAACTAAGCCTGAATTAAGCGACCGCGCGGCCGCGACATATATGAGTATTTATAACTGTGTAGACAAGTAACCGTTGTTGCGTGGATGTTATTGAAACGAACTTCTTAAAAACTTTAAGGAAATAGGAGCTTACGGCGCCTTGTGCGCGCTGTCAGCAAGATTCATTTTTTTTCCCTTTAAGTCCCCCGACTTTTCATCATGATCACTCAAGTGGCGTCGCAAACTTCGTTTTATCAGTCTCCTGAGCGAGCACTTCCCAGATGTTTTCTTTTTTTTTTATTCTAGTACATTGTTTGGTTGGGGATAACCCGCCACAGTGGTCTAGTGCTCATGGTGCTCGACTGCTGACCTGCAGGTCACGGGATCGAATCCCGGCCGCGGCGGCCGCATTTCCGATGGAGGCGAAAATGCTCGCCGCCCGTGTGTTTAGATTTATGGGCACGTTAAAGAACCCCAGGTGGTCGAAATTAGCGGAGCCCTCCACTGCGGTGTTTTCCATAATAATATAGCGGTTTTGGGGCGTCACACCCCAACAATTATGAGTATCGGTTGGCGCTAAGACAAACATGAGTATATGCCATGTGGCATACTTTTTTTCTATTTTACTGCGAAGCTGCATACCTCTACCCCGCAGCGGTTCCATCTGCGTGGGCGAAAAACGGGCCGGCAAAAAACGAAACGTCAGGCCAACAGCAGACGCTCGCGCGCTCCTCTGCTCGTAGATGCACGCGCTCCCTCCGTTTTCACCTCGGACGCTGAGGAAGGGCGTTCGGAGAGGTGGACAGACAAGCAACGAACGCGTTCGCTGTATACTCTGCACAATTGCAACGCCACAACTATATCTCGACCTTTGGGTGTTTGGGGCTCTTTAACAATTGAAGGCAAACGGCATATCTTTCTTTGTAATCAGGCATACAGCACAGAGCTCAGTATTCGTTTCAATAAAGAAAACCACAAAAGAAGCATCAGAACCGCATGCTGGATGATACGGCGCCTTTGAACAATGGGAACGCCGTCCCACGCGCTCCCGGTAAAGATTAGGTTGCGGCTGCTTTGCACTTCACACGAGGGCTTCGAATGACGTCAAACGGCCCTTGCTTCTCCCCGCGTGTGTTTCCCGCGTTCATATATAAAGGCAACCCGTCTAGCAACTCACTCATTTCATTCGAAGATTGCCATGGTTGGACTACGGCAATTAAAGCCACAGAAGAACAGCGTGAATATAATGTTCGGCGGAAGGAACAAATTCGTCTTCTTGAAAATAGTCGCATGACCATTCACGGTCTTCCAGAGCGACCACAAAGTGATTAATAGCGAAGTCCTCCCCGTCAGTTTGTGTGGTGTTTGGGCCATTCACGATCGCAGTTGCGGTTCGTTGTTGCGGTCTCTCCAAGCAACCAGACTCAATGTCAAACTGTGACTGCTGGAAGAAAATGTTGCTGTGTAGTACTTGGACTGCGATTATGACTTCGTTTTTTTTTTTTGTTGTATTTTGTCGCGTGCTGTCGTCACAAACTCACCTTCTTCTCTTCATTCTTTTACATCCCCTTCCCACGTACAGGGTAGCAAACCGGAGACTGCTTCTGGTTAACCTCCCTATCTTTCCTCTTCTCTCTCTCTCTCACGTTCGCAGGACGGGATGGCGGCCAATTTTTTTTAACATGATGCCTGCCGCTGCCTTTATATTCAAGTGAGTTGTCAGTATATAGAGAATATACTTGTGTATAGAACAAAGTTGAAGACCGCAGGCTTTGCGACTGCGGTTAGAAGGAGAAGCAGACTACCAGGCGACACATGAGGCATCGTGCAACACGAAGGTCAACATATGTCACATAGCAACATTCGCTGGACTTGTTCTCCAAACAACGGCGGTATACACGATTGGTTGGTTGGTTGATCCTCAGCTACTTGGCGCAACTGACCGTGGGGGATCGGCCATGAAACGGCTGGTACCTTATTTTAGAAATAAGATTGTTTTAAAATCCGAATATGTTTAGGAATGAATGGTATAAAAATGAATTCACTGGTCCAATGCAGATTTTCAAAAAAAGAAAGAAAGAAACCAATAGCTTGAAACAGTGAAATTGTAGATAAACCTAACATTCTATTCTTTTTCTTTCCCGTAAAAAAATCGCAGACGGCTTCGCAAACGTTCCTGTGGCTAAAGCCCATGTCAGTTGCACCAAAAGAAAGAACCACCGGAAGGGATAAACTCAAGCCCATTCTTCGGAGAGGTTGTTCTAGCAATCGTTTTCTTTGATTTGTGAACAATCTGCATGTTAAAAAGAAATGATGCAGCGATTCACTCTCGTTGCAGTGGAGGCATAAGGGTGACTGTACCAGACCCGACCTGTGTAGGTAAAAGTTCAGAGGGGGAACTCGGCATCGTATCGGCATCGGATCCGGATGAGCTAGGGATCTCAGTGAAAAAGAAGTTATTGCACCATGAAGCTGTAAAGCGGAGTAAAACAAGGTGCTGAGACCTCGACGTAAGCAACACTTTTCAGTAAGTTCTCCGGCAATTTTGGTGGGAAAATCGTGTCTTTAACGCAAAGGGCACTGCACATTACCGACAACAATATACGGCGCCGTAGAAAACAAATAGATGGGGGATGGGCCAACTTGATTTTGGGAGTGAAGCTAATTTTGGGGTAGATATGGAGGTGGGCAACATTGGGACAACTTGCAGGAGAAATGTGTCATTAGCTGGCCAGCGTACACAGGCGAGCGCCTAAGTGCGCGCTTTCTGCTACTTACCGAACGACGAATACACTGTCAGAAAAAAAGAGTCAGAAGATGGTCGCGGCCACGTGACTCTCTTCGGGTGTCCATTTGACCCGTTGGAAGGTAGATGAAGAGAAAGAGAGTTAGCATTTCGGCTGGAGTCACAGGACTCTCCTGAAGCGCGTTCTGATCGGCTTCCGTGATAGGCGCCGTCGTATGCGCCATACGTATTGAGCTTTTGCCGTTCGGCGCCGTTCTGGCGCGGTGGCTCGCCTCGCTCGCCGACGGAGCCAGCCAGGCTAGCGCCGCGCCTCGGCTTCCTCTCTCAGTCTGCTTGGTCTCTTGGAATGCGTTGCGTCGGTTGCGCGGCTTGCGTTAGTTGCCTGTCGTGCAGTTTTGTGTTCGAACAAAAATTCGCATCTTCGGTGGCGTTGACGCCAGGCTCCGTGCTCGAAGTCATGCTTGGAGGGCGGAATATTCATGGAGCTGCGGAAACGGACAACGTGCGCCCGTTAACGGTGAGTGTACTGCTTTCGTAGGTGCTAATTATACAGCTTTAGCTGGGCATCTCCAGCAGCTCTGTGGAAGTTATCTGCCAGCCATTTCCAACAGCAGCCTGCCGCCGCGGGGCTGTTGCGGATGCCGAACAAAAGCTGTCAGTTAATGGGTCGACACCGTTATGTGCCTTGATGTACAAGCTCCGACAAAATGAGCCATGCAAGCACCATACCTGCCAAGTTTGGAGAAACGGAATCCGGGAGATTTACTCAACGGGGGGTATAAAATATGTCGACCGCGGGGGGGGGGGGGGTACTGCGATTGCAATTATACGGACGTTAGGCAGTTTTACAATAGCGTGCGCAAAGCTGTGGGTTGGGTTCTCGCCCAATTGGGCATGGGTCGTGGGGTAACCGCTTGCGGGCTCCCGTTAAGTGACGGAAATAGCGGGCCGCAAACGCTAACGCAAACTTAGCGTACGCTATTCTAAAACTGCCTTCTGTCAGCGGGATTTTACGGTCGCCGCTGATCTGTACAGAGTCCAAACCGATAACATCGCTTACGCATCGTCTGTTTCACGTGCGAGTAAAAGCGTGCTAGCTCTAAGGACGAACGCGCTTGAAGCACAGATGAAAAGACCCGGCCGTCACCGTCGCGCGAAGGGCACATGCGATAACATCGCTCCGCGTGCGAGGCCTGTCGTCGCTTGCTTAACAGTTATTTCGTCGGGCAAGGGACCATAAGGGGCGCCGTTGAGACGGGACGGTCGCGAGCGCTGGCGAACGCGCTATCTCGACAGACATCGGTAACGGCTACCCTTTGAAGTGTTGGGCTCTCCACTTAAAGCAGTAGTGACAAAATTCTGAAGGCGAGATAACTTGTGGGATAGATTTGTCTGTACGAAAACGCATCATCTACAAAAATAACGGCTGACATAACCTATAACACATTTAGGATCAATTTTTAAATTGCGTGTTCCGCATTTGTACGCGGAACGTCCCACCTCGCGTCACGACATCAAACAACAACCACCTGCATCACGAGCTTGTGTTGGTGCCATAATTCTTGCGAGCGCTCTCTCCTAGCGAAAGCAGAGCGCACCTTTTTATGCACTTATATGTACGCATCACAGGCAAGACGCGGCTGCAGCGCTATGAAACGTTTGCGTTGGCAGCACTGCGGCACAAAGTGCTTTATGCGCAATGCAACTGAATTGAACCTTTCTACCATCGTTAAAAAAAAGAAGAAGATCCTTTCGTCCTTTCTACTACGTTGCCAGACAACTTTGCTCATGTGGCCAGACAAAGCACTGGACGCGCGGGGCAAAACTGGATTTCCGGGAGATTTCCTATGACCCGTACAACCGGGAGAAACGTTCAAAATCAGGGAGTCTCCCGGGTAATCCGGGAGACTTGGCAAGTATGAAACACTTACCAAGGGCCATTTTTTGCTGATCGCACATTGTGTCTGCACTGCTGAAGGTGCAAGATGTCGTTTTGAGATGCGCTTTAGTCTACTTCATAACAACAATTCCATCACCTTGAGTGTGCAGCGTGCTTCCGCGCGTGGGAACGTGAAAAAAGCCCGTCTACAGAACGCTTAGACGCATATATTGTCACGTGGTCGTGACGTCGACGAAGGCAGCCGTCAGCACGTCAGAGATGAAACTCTTTATTTGGCCGAACTTGTGGCCGGGAAACTGAAAGTCAAACTACAGCAATACACTGATAGCGGCGAACGAGCGTCGACCGTCGATCAACTGACAAACGGTCAAGCGCGTCGGCTTTTATACAGGCGCTATCGAACTTTCCAGCAATATCGCTGGCGGCGGCGTTATCTCTCGACAAAGCTGGAACATTCGCGTGCGGCGCGCAATCTTAACAAAACGATCTACGAAAATCGCGAAGCTTCTCGAACACTGCTTCGCGGCCAGCGTCGAGCGTTGATAACCCTCGAGCGTTGATAACTGGTCAAACCCATACAAGAAGTGGGCGTGGCAATATTATGGTTTTTCTTGGCTTAATTTCGGTACTTTGAGGTGCAGATATAGTAGTGCTTCCAGCACGTACGCGTTATTCACTTAAGTTGGCACGCCTCGCCGGTAAGGCGAAAAATCTAGAGACTTTCGACGGCGCGCGTTGTTGCGGCCGCCGCCGTGCACTTTTTTCCTTTGTTTCTGTTTGCTGTTTTCGTGGTTTGCCAACATCTGCGATGACGCTCTAACAGAATCAAGTGAGTGTACGTGATTGTGGGAATTCTAGCAAATGACATGTCTGATCTCGACGTAGACGGCGTCCGCGCGCGCTGGGTGTCGGTCGGGCGCTCGTACTCAAATGTGTTTGCGGAGTATTTAAGGATATGTTACGTTTGTAAAACATGCGGTCAGTAACCCCTCACGGCGTGCCCCTGACTGCCGGAGGATGTGCTTGGGTGTCGGAATATGCTGGCGCAAAGCCGTGCTTATTCTGAAACCAAATTTTGAAGCGATTTCTCAGAAAAGAAGTGCTTTCATTCGTGCATAGCCAGTGCCTATTGTGAAACGATGTTCCCGCTGCCTTTTACGTGAAAATATGTTTTCGTTGGGAAATTATTTCGAACGAAACAGCCGTGTCAGATGTGCGTATAGTAACGGTTTGTTGAACAAAGAGTGGTTTTAAATACAAATATATATAGCAGTGTGTATGTTGTGGTTATTCCCAGAATCCTGGATCACTTCTCCCGCCTCTGCACTCCAGTTGACAGCCACACTCGGGGAAACGAAGGTGTCGCTTGGTCTGGCGCCTCACCGCTCGTGATAGAAAAATCAACAGCGGCGTTCGCCCTGTCACCCGAACGAGGCACTCGGTCCTACATTTCCTTTGGTTGGACAAGACAACGTAGGAAAAGAGGTGAGTGCCACCCACGCAAAGGAGCTTAAACCAATTTCGTTTGTTGTTTAAAAGGCTCACATGATCATGTGCTGTAAGTTTTTCGCCAAGTGACGCGTTATGAAAGCTTATATTTGCAAGTTGCGATTTACACGATAACGGCAAAAAACTTGGTTCCTTACCAGGCCTGTTTGCATTTGTTGTTTTGTTGTGACCCTTCATTATGTCCGTGTGAACTACTCATTGCGTAGCTTTTGCAAACTTTTACTGCAATTTCACTTTCTCATAACATCAACTTGTGTTTTTCAGATACCGTTTTTATGTTGCTCACGCTGAACAGGAGCGACAGCCTAGCAAGTCAAAAATCTGATGCCTGCAGCCGTCACCAGTTTTTGATTAATTGTTAATCATAAGTAAAGATTGAAACATAATGCCGATTTCTGCAGTTTATTTTGCACGATATCGCACTATGCACATTAGTCACACATTTCAGTTGGCTATACTCATACAGCAGGTAAATGGCGAATACCTAAACTTCTTAATTGGAAATCACAGGCAATCTTTTCGCGTTTTCTATATTACTTTGCTGCGAAAGGTGTGTTGTTTTGACGAGTTTTATTAAAATAATGCTAAAATTGAGCTAATATTTTTTTTGCACTCACTGGGCAGAACGGCAAGTATTATTGGACTTGCTTAAAATGAATACTTCACTATTTTTCAACAGTAGTCGCGCAAAAGTAGAGCAAGGGTCAATGAGTAGCTTAAAATACTCGTGGGTCGCTTGACGCTTGACGTGTGTCAGTTGACCCCGTAGGAGTGTTACCGGCAAGAGTCGTCTGACTCCCTATAAGTGGTAACGTGATCCTTCGGATGAGAGTCCTTCCACTCTTCCTAGAGGGTCAGGAAACTCTCCTAGAGCGCGCCGACACTGACCCACCAAGAGAGTCACCCTGACTCTTTAAAGTGACAAGTCCGAGCTCTCCGAAAAGAGTCACGTGCACGCTTTTTTGCCTTAGAGTGTACCCAAACCGTTGCCGAATGTTTCCTCGCGGATTTGCTGACTGCAAGCGCGTGTTGTAGTCGATATTTGTTCACAATTTTTAAGTTTCAAATCCAAGCTTCTGTCTATCTATCTATCTATCTATCTATCTATCTATCTATCTATCTATCTATCTATCTATCTATCTATCTATCTATCTATCTATCTATCTATCTATCTATCTATCTATCTATCTATCTATCTATCTATCTATCTATCCATCTATCTATCTATCTATCTATCTATCTATCTATCTATCTATCCGCCTAGGTCTGGGCGCTCTCCTGGTCGTCTCCATAGGTTGTAATATACCAATATTCGCATAGCAGAGGATCAGTGCATGAAGAACATGATTCATTGGATATGACATGAATAACGCAAAAACCCGTCGCTTACGTCATGAAAGCTTTTCTCTCAGTCACGTGTGGCACATACCTACATACCAGAGTTCACGTTATGTGGGTATGTGCCACAGGTGATAAAGAGTCTCAATCAACACGCTAACCGCGAACATACATAATGACACGCGAGGAAATTGATAATGATAAGAATTGTTGAAGTTTTACATCCCAAAAGCAAGATATCATTATGACAGAGGCCGTAGTGGAGGGCTCCGGCAATTTTCACCATTGTTCCAGTGTTCTTAGTCAGTGTTTAACCAGTGCTCACCAGTGTTCTGTAACGTGCATTGATACCGCACATTACACATGCCTTTATCATTTCGCCTCCATCGATATGCAACCGCCGTGGCCGGGGTCGAACCCGCGACCTTCGGTTCAGCAGCTGAGGACTGTAACCGCTGCAGCACCGCGGCGGACGCAAAGAAGTGACGGAGCTGAAGACAGAACACGCAAAACCGGGGTCAATGCCTCCTGCAGTAACTCTGCCAAGGGGACCATGCCCCTCATCATTACCGGTGACTTCAACATTGATTTATCAAACCGAACCACACCTGTTTCTTACACTGCATGAAAGCTTGGATGTGAACAGGGCATCACAAGACCTCGTTGCCAGATCAAGGACAGCAGCCATCATAGATCATTTCTTCGTAATAGGCATCCACGATTTCCACCAGCTGTACTATACCTTGCACTTACTTGGCCCCTCGTAGCCGTGATCACGAACGCATTCGATAACAAGTCCTATCCAGCTGCTGGTGCTCATGTTCATGAACTGTCAAGACCCCTTTCCACACATGCGCAAGACTTCGTGAAACGTGCATGCGTTGTCCGTACTAACGGACAAGTACAAGCATAACAACTGTAAAAATGCAACTGTGACTGTAATGTACTTGCAGTGCGCCTGCGTGCACCACTCGGCTATGTATATATCTAGACAATTTTTTCTGAATAAAGCTTAGTTGGGAGAAGCGCTAGTCCTGTGCATCTGTGTTCCTGTTTGTCGTGTTCGTATTCGTGCTATCCAGTATTGAAGAATATAAGCACTACATATCAACTTACCGTGTCTGGTGTTGAAACACCATGTTGCTGTTGCATCGTTGCGCAAATGTAAACAACTCGTTATAAAAGACATCTTCGACCTTCAACATATGTGTGTTCGGTTTGCACATTTCTCTAGAGTCATTCCGTCATGTTTCGCTCACTGTGAAAAATTACGCCACGGTCACCTTCCCCGCCCATGCTTCGCATAACATCGATTCCACGGTACGTTGGATCTACCGAATTCTTTTTATTTCAGTTAACTCTACACTCCGCCCAAAGTATCCCTAGTTTCACTGTACCTCTGCCGCTAGTCTAGCCTCCCTTTGTCTCGCTGTGGTACACTCTAGCCTCACTCACGCAGCAGACGTGAATGAAGGAAAATAACACCACTAGTGGCGCCATGCGCGTATTGCTACTTTATATCGCCATAATAAGTGCTTCTTGTTTTCCTCCTGATAAACAGCTCATTTTTTAAACAAAACCGCGTACTGGAAAAACCCGAGAAAAGGCATTTTTAGACGCTTAAAAGCTGATATAGGCACGAACCTCGAAATAGGCACTTATAGGCACAATAAATGTTTGATTAAATCATTTACCTTACCTTTGTTCGTGCTTATGTGTTAAATATGCTCGAAACGGACTCCAAGAAGAAACAGGCGTTTTGCCTGAAGTTCCGGTCAGTAGCAATCAGCTTAGAGCACAGATGTTAGTTTACAGAAATTAACTGTATGCTACAGTGCAATGGATGTAAACATCATTAGAAGCGGTTTTCGCCGTATTCCTCCGGGTTGAGCAATGGTTGAGCATAGGTTAACGAATCATAGAAGTTGATGCATGATGTTTATTACACTGTTACAAGCGCCGATAGCGAACACTGCAACCACCGGTAACGTTGCCGCGTTATGACGTCATTATAGGGTCTTTTTCCTAAGCAGTTTCAAGCACTGGCGTATCTCTATGGATGAATACTTGACTGCCACGCAGAATTCCTGGGCTTTATTATGGGCCGTGATTTTCAATCGTTCCGTACTTCTGATATTTCCCTTCACCGACAACGCTACCGCCGCCTGCGCCCCATTTTCTGCGACACAAGCTCCATATCGCGATCGCGTATATATTTTTTAAAGTCTATTATCTCCGTTGCTGGGTTGCGGGTATGAGCCACAGTGAATCACTTGTGGCTCATACCCCGCATTGCATGGGCTCGTGGTATATGGGTAATACTTGACTGAAGGAATGGCTTTTATGACGTTACGCAACAAGCTTCTCATGCTGTTCATGTAATGACCTGTTAACGTGTTCGCTATACACTAATGCTCTCACACTTAATTTTTCGTATGTGTTAATTTACGGAGACGACCATGCAGAGCGCCCAGACGCAGGCGGCTGGATGGTTAGATAGATACGTAGACAGAAACGTTCAAAGTTCCTTTGGTTTGCTAAGAATGCTTCGCATTTAATGCGCAACACTGTTCTGGGAAAACCGCAGAATTTAATAATTGTTTAAGGTTATGCAGTTACCACGAGATTAGATGCTTTCAGCTGAGCGTTACTTAACTTACGCTCAGCCTCGTGCAGATGAAGCGTCCCGAGAGAATGCAGGGAACAGATTTCGGATTTGAACAGCGAAGCTGTTTCTTGGTCGAGCCTTTCATATGCAGGATGCGTGCTAACGCTTGTGGGCATCATAAACGGGTATGCGCCACAGACAGTGGGTAAATCCCGCTACTCACCACTGGTCCACTAAAAATGAACGCAACTGTTAGCCCAACAAACGGATACGTGCCACAGAACCCTGCGCGGTTCTGTGGTTCTGCGCGGTTCATCATCATAAACGTGTATGTGCCACAAGAAACGGGTAAATCCGACTGCACACAACTTCCACTAAACAGGGAGAAGGCAACAGTCAGGCTAACAGGCATATGTGATGCGATCGCCTACGGCGAAGGCGCGTGTCGTCACGCCCTATGTTCGTTACTGCAGCGCGTGGTTGTCCGCTTGAAGGGCGCGCACAGTTTACAGATTGCTTCACGTCTTGCGTCAATATGATGAGGCTTCGGTGCTGATGGCTTGTTAAAAACTTTGGCTGACTTTTCCATTGTTGCCTTCATTCTTGAAATTGCTGATAAAACCGATACTATGTATTGTACGAATGTGTGCATGTAATATCCTATAACATATTCTTTGCCTCACAGGCTGATATGACTTTAAAGATTAGTAGAGCGGTCTTTGAGATATGTAAGGGGCTTCTTATATCTCATCGTTTTAAATGCGAAGCATTTCTTAGCGAAACAAAGTCACCTTGACCGTTTCTACCTCTTATCTACCTATCTATCTAGGCGCCCACGTCTGGGTGCTCTCGTGGTAACCTCGTTACCTTGGTATATGCCGAAATTGGCATAGGAGGGCATGGGCGTATGACAACGTGACTGACAGGTCATGATATGAGTAACGAGACGTGTCTGTCGCGTGCGTGATGAAACACTTTTCGAAATCACGTGTGGCGTATTACCCCATACAACAGGCCCTCAGGCCATGTGTTGGGGTCGAACTTCGTACGTTCGCCGAATACCTTCATATTGTACCCGCCCCGCGGCCGGCGTGCCTGCGTCAACACGGAAGCGGTGGTTCCGGTTGGTGGAAAGAATACTGTCTGCTGGTCACAAAGGATGCAAGGACTCACGTCTCCCGAGGGGTTCAATTATGGTGCCTTACAGGAGACCGTGGCCGAGCCGGGCTACAGGGACGGAAGGTACATTTGCGCCTTCGCTGTGACAGCCAGAAGCAGCGGCGACGGCGGCAAATATGCACGGGCCTATTGTATTGACGACCCGTCAACGCCTGAGGCCGAACATTCTGGAAACCGGGGTGAAATGGAGCTGAGCGGCGGGCGAGAGGCGGTGATTCCTGCGAGGAGGTGGCGAGAAGGAATCCGGGCCTGGTGTTTTCAGCGGCAGCCTACCGGGAGACCAAGGAGAGAGTTATTCCTGCTTTCCGATTGACTGTAAGGTGTTTGAATGGGGAGACAGGGATAAAACGAGGGGTGCAGCGACAGTGGGGGGGAGAAGAGAAACGAATAAACCGTCTCTATCCAGATGATGTCGGAGCGGTCGTTTCTCAAGGTGCCAGCAGATGAAAAGTTCTCGCCTTCGGCTTCCTTGGCGACAGCGGCAAATGTCGCGCAACCAGCGAGGCGAGTGGAAGAAACGAGAAGAACTTAACTGGCGCAGTCGAGCAGGATCTGCATGGCTGAAACTGAGGAGGACAGCGGGGAGCGACCTCGGCTGAGACTGACGACAACCGCCTTCAACTGACTACCGCGCTGCGGATCAACGAAGCAGAGCTAGTCCACGGGATTCCGAGGAGGAAGAGCGCACCGCAAGGCTACTGCAGGCGGGTACCTCTTGATTTCTGTTGGGCGCAGGCGATGACAAAGCATGTACAACTTGCGAGACAGAGAAAGGGACAACTCGGAAATGAACGGGGACGGGGCAGGAAACTTGCAGGCGTTGGGAGTCGCCGACAGCGGCACGGGGGGTCATGGTAGTGACACGTCAGATACGGCGCGGAACAGCAGCTAGCGCTGCTACAGCTTCAATTGAAAATTGCCGAGGCTAAGGAAAAGCCGGAGATCATTGAGGCGATCGAGGCAATCGGGGCAGACGACGAGGAATGTTTAGAGGAACAGGAAAGGATGCGCAGAAAAGAAATATAGGAAGAGGAATGGAAGCGCAGGCAGGAAAAACCTCGAAGAATATAGGAGGAAGATGCAGGCAATTAGACGAAGAGCTAGAAAGGTTGCACCGTGAGCTTGATGTACTGAAAAAAAGAGGCTTGACATCTGTAGATGCAGCGCACAAACGGTGCGATGTAGCGGCGGTGCCGTTTGAGGCCAAAGATAAGGCTAGTGCTGGTGAAGGCATAGCTGAGGCCACTAGCCCGTTCCGAGGAAAGAGAGCTCGCGGCAAGTCAGTGTGTGAGGATACCGTGTTGATGGTTTCCACCAAAAAGGAACCTCACGGCCCTGTAGGCGATGTCAGGGAAGGCGCGCCAGCTAAGGAGGGAGTCGGGAGTTAGAGGCTTTTCAGGTATCTCGCGAAGAGGAGTGCACAGGAGAGCTCATAGATGTAAGTCCTGCCGTTCTGAATGCCGAAAGTGACAGAGATTCCACTCTGAGAATCCAAAAGCCACAAGGGCTAACGGAGGATCTGAGTGGAGAGGACAATGCAGTTACGAACAGCTCACTGGTATGCGAGCCGCCTTGTATAGGAGTAAGTAGCGGCATTGTCCTAGAGAGCGTTGAGCTGTCCGCCAGTCTAGCGACTGAAATAGAGGATGAATCGCAAGGTAGTCATCAACATTGTGCGCGCGAGACAGGCGAAGCTTGTGACGATGTCGATGTGTGCCAGAGGCGGACTAAAGGCTCCCAAGTCGGCACCAAGAAGCGTGACAAAGGGAGAACGCGTCCGAAGGACAAAGCAGCAAAGGTCGCGACGCGTTAGAGAAAAGGCTTCAAACGTCGGAGTGAAATCGCGAGAAAAGTGCCGTTGTCATCTCTGACGGGTATCTATCGCATGCGTCCGAGCAGCCGGAAAGATAAAAGCGCAGCGCATTCTACGCGAAGCGGCCGAATGTTGAATTGACAGGCAATCATCGAGACAGTACGCACGTGACAGCTGACGAGCATGTCGATGCTGATGAGCATCGGAGGTGGACGGAAGGCTCCAAATTTTGCATCAAGAAGCGGGCAAAAAAGGAGAAAGCGTCCGAAAAACAGAAAATGCGGCCAAGGATCGCGACGCGTTGAAAAAGTGCTGCGGACGTCGGCTCAAAATTGCAAGAAGGGTGCGATTCTCATCGTTGACAGGTGTCTACCGCATCCGTCCGAGTCGCCGAAAGAAAAAGAAAAGAGCAGCGTATTGTGCGCGGAAGGGGTCGGAGGGCAAAAACCCTCCCCGTTGTTTGTTTCGCGGAGCGTTGGCTCAGGTGCGAGTTCGCAAGGTCGGTGACCTTCGCGAGGAAGGAGGAGGCGACAAAGGAGGGTCCGCTTCGAGGAACGTAGTGGGGTTCGACGAAGGAATGGTTAACTTTCATTTGTGTCTTACACCCCGCTTGACTAGAAAAGCGTTCTGGGCGCGACCACCGCGAGTGCGTCTGAAAAGTTGTTGAGGACAACTCTTAGCTTTTCATGGAAGATCGACTCAGGATTTGTGGAAAAAGGAATTTTTTTGTTTGTTGATTTTAGTTAAGAATAGTTTTCCTTGTTATTTCCGCGACTGTTGATAGTTTGAGGAACTAGTATGGAACTTTGTTTTCGTTAGTGCCGCATGTTTTTTTTTTGTTAACCGATATGTGTTGTGCACTTAACTATCGGAAGGTTAGTGACACGCATTAGAGCGAGTCGAGGGCTTAAGAGATGAGCGCCTTGAATAGGGCTACGGCAGCTGACTGTGAAAAGAGTTTCCGTTTTCCGTTGCGTGTCATGCGTAGACGCAGGGGAACGTTAAGTCAGGTGTCCCACGTGTGGGATAGCGGAAACATAGGAGTTAAGCTGGTAGCTTGCGGGGAAAATAGGCAGCGCTAGACTTTGTGCGAGTTTCGGCAGAGCCACGCGAAGGTTGGCTTTGTTCGTTTGTACTTTTCGCGTGTGTTCTGTATGTGAGCGAATGAGGAAAGGTTATCGCGAGGTATCGCGAGAATCGCTCGGTTGTTTTTAAGAATTGTGACCGTAAGAGTAGAGCTAAGTTAGTCGTACATCCGCGGAGTGGAAGCTCGCAGTGGCACTAGTACGTGCAATTACGGATGTTTAAGAATTCGGTTCCTGATGTTCGTGCAACGTGACAGATTGCTCACGGGAACACGACTAGCTTTAGCGGCGCAATATTGTGGGCAGCGAGATGGGGTCAAGCGGAAGCTTAACTATCGACGACTGAGTCGTGGCCCTTTTGTGACGAAAGCCTCAAACCGATTCTTGTTTTCCTTGTTCGGCTGGAGCGTTATATTCTTGTTTGGCAGTTAAGTAGACTCACTGTGTGTGCGTCAATCGTATGGCCTGGGTGTCTAAAGGCTAATGCCGACGCAATGTCGCGGTTGGTGACTCCTAACGATGATGCATAAAAGGGACAGCGAGTTAAGGGGGGGTGCATGCTTTGTCAGCGCGTGCGCTCGGCAGAGTCAATGGGGTACGAGTGATAGTGGTGCCTCACGTGTCGAGTCAGTGAACATGTGTGAATATGCGGTTTGTGTGTGTGTCGCATGTCATAGATACAGTGCAACACAGTTGGAGGGGAGGTGTTGGGGTCGAACTTCGTACGTTCGCCGAATACCTTGATATTGTTACCCGCCCCGCGGCCGGCGTGCCTGCGCCAACACGGAAGCGGTGGGTTCCGGTTGGTGGAACGAATACTGTCTGCTGGTCACAAAGGATGCAAGGACTCACGTCTCCCGAGGGTTTCAATATAGGTGCCTTACAGGAGACCGTGGCCGAGCCGGGCTACAGGGACGGAAGGTACATTTGCGCCTTCGCGGTGACAGCCAGAAGCAGCGGCGACGGCGGCAAATATGCACGGGCCTATTGTATTGACGACCCGTCAACGCCTGAGGCCGAACATTCTGGAAACCGGGGTGAAATGGAGCTGAGCGGCGGGCGAGAGGCGGTGATTCCTGCGAGGAGGTGGCGAGAAGGAATCCGGGCCTGGTGTTTTCAGCGGCAGCCTACCGGGAGACAAGGAGAGAGTTTATTCCTGCTTTCCGATGGACTGTAAGGTGTTTGAATGGGGAGACAGGGAATAAAACGAGGGGGTGCAGCGACAGTGGGGGGAGAAGAGAAACGAATAAACGTCTCTATCCAGATGATGTCGGAGCGGTCGTTTCCTCACGGTGCCAGCAGATGAAAAGTTCTCGCCTTCGGCTTCCTTGGCGACAGCGGCAAATGTCGCGCAACCAGCGAGGCGAGTGGAAGAAACGAGAAGAACCTAACTCCGTGGCATGCTGGTATGCGCCACATGTGATTCAATGTTGTGTCGCTCGAAACAGCAACCTTTGATCATAAGGACGGTGGTCGCGAGCGCTGGCGCGCGCAATCTATTCAGCCATCAGTAGACTGCCCGTATAGGCTTCCCAAGCAACGCTTAGCGGCGCTGCTGCTCTTGACAGAGCAGCGCCATCTCTGGCAGAAAAAGAGAAACTGGGGCGTGATCAGCGAGCGCTTTCCCTTCTCGCCACCCGCGTTGCCGCTCGCTTCCGTGCACGTGCAGAGCTCTCGCGGTGCACTTGCGGCGTCTCACAATGTATCGCGTGCAGTGCGGCTTCAAAAGGATCTTCAAGCTTGCCTGGCACTTCCGCAAAGCGAACTTGATAAAATGAGGAAAGCTCGTCAATCACATTAACGGTGAAGAGCAGACGATCGACGACAACCACGCCCGACTCAAAGCGAAATGCATTTCCCAAGTCGCGATTACACCGTGTAGGACGTATACCTCGAGGTAAGTCTCATTCTGTCACGTTAAAGATGATAATGGTCCACATGCACTCCGAAATGAAGCCGTACACGCTATCGATGTTCTGCGGCGTGGACTACGATTCATATGATTGTTGTTTGATATGGCATGCTTACAGTAGCAGCCGTGTACTTTCGTGAACAAACGTTTGCGGCGTGCGAAAAAAAAGATTATACGGCCATGGCACTGCTTCCTGAGAAGGTTAGAGGTCAAGTCCTCCGTGCCGCTGGAGAATCACCCGCCGATTAAGACGCGAGGCAGCTAGCTGAGCTTCAACCACTGTGAAGCAAGATGAACTGCTCGCCTCGTTTTTTCGGCTCTCGCGTCATGCTTGCAGTCTCTTTTTATGATACCGACTTGACAGGCGTATAAAACCTGTTGCCGTGAACGCGGCTAGAAATCGCACAAAGTCAAAGGTGGTTAATTCAAGGTTGCAATTGCAAAGCATGTATGAGTGCCAGTTATATTAGCGGCTTGAATATATATCACCCCAATAAACTGACAAAAACAAAGCAAACCTGCAGAACGATGTCAAAGCTTGCTGAAAATGCACAGACGTCCGTTCCGGCGTGATAAAGCAGCCTTCCCGACGCGTGAATGCAGGCGCCGAACTTCTGACAATGTGCGGAGTTCGGTTGAATTCAACCAACCGCGCAACGCTAACGGTATAACGCGAATGTGAACGTTCAACAACGACGAGTAGGTCTCACGAGCACGGGCAAATCAAAACACAAAAGTTGCTTCACCTACAACCGTAACTGGACTTTACAATGCGAGAAGACAGCGAGTAATCATTACTGTAGTCGCTGCGTGCATGCGCCCCGTACTTACCGATTCAGGTAGTCGGAACGAACCGAAAGCGATGAACTCAGACAGCCAAAATAGAAGGCGAGACAGCGCTGTCAGCTATCCACGCTTGCCGCCATTATTTCTCGTGCGACACGCCCGGAACCGATACAGTTTAACACGTGAATCGTGTGCCTTGTCTGCACTGTTGTGGCGGCCACTAAACCGCAATACTTCGGACCACGCTTGCGCTTCCGCGGGGTCGCTTCTGCCATCTTGGAAATGCGCACGCTTCGCACAGCAAGCCTCTCGGTTCAACGCGCCGAGCTGACGGCCCCACAGTTACCCGCACCGAGAGAAGAACGCGAGCGCACGTGCGCTAACCGCTACCGTGAAAGGGGGCTGAGTCAGTGGAGTGACATACCCAATAGGGCCAATGGGGACGTTTTTCCGCTTCCGGCGACGGTGGCGGTTCCTGGGATGGGCGGTAGTTGACTGGATTTCGGATTTCTGCTGGAGGCGAGCCAATCCGAAAGGAAAAAATCCAATATGGCCGCGCCCGTTTGCGGTCGCTTCCTCGCTCGTGGTGCCGCCGGCCCCGCGGCCGCGACGTCGGTTCGAGCGTTTGCGCACTAATTGCTACTGCACTGTCTTCTCTCTTTATTGCCGATGTACGTACGTAATGTGTGTAGTTGTTTTATCTGCTTCGTTGTAGCCTCTGTGCTAGCATGGCGAATGGTGGCGAGCGGCGCCGTCGCAGCTGCATAGCAGCCGCTTTCGGCGCTCGCTCGAGAAGCAAAAAGCGCATATAACTTTCTTCACATGACATTTTATTGAAGGAAACATAAATTGCTGCACGTTTAGGCAATATTTGGGCTATAATATCGGTAACAATAACAAAAGAAAACGAAAAAGATTCGAAATACTGCTGTGGTAAAACCTGAATACAGGAATGCGTACATCGAGCACGCGTACAATATAAATAGGATACGAAAACGCATAATACAGCATAATACAATCACATAAGCAGGGTAGCATATAAGTGCTACATCAGCGTAAATAAGTGTACACATACGAGTTGCACAGATTATGACTAGCAGCATGAAGCGAAACAATCCCGCGCATTGAAATCTATCATAACAAAACAAGTTGTTCGATTGGTTGGTGCATACTGTGCAAAAGATAATGACGCAACGCAAGCCGAAGAAAACAAGGGGTATAGGAAAAACACCCTTTCCTGTACTTTTTTTTTATTGCCCTGCATTGTGTCACTCCCTTTTGCACATACACACACACACATACTTTTGCATATATGTACACAGAAAGTGCACCTAACAGTCATAGCCTTTGGCTCATGTAGACGAACCCATGGAGCATAAGTAGATCAATGTCATAATATGCTGCAGTGCTACAGCATATTATTTTGTAAAAGCAGTGAGACAAATCTACCATTTGGCTCAGCTATCCCTGATCATGTTTTCCTCCAGGTAAATGTGTTGTAGGCAAGCTCACGTGATGTGAACAGGACACAGCATGCTTTAATTTTCAAGTAATAAAGGGAGAAGAACGCAACAAAGAGTGGTCTAGACTCAGTTGCAGAGGTGACCTTTGAAATTTGTGGAAACATTGTGGTTGTGACTGGTGCATAACAGGAATGGTCACAGGTCATTAGTCAAGTTCGAAGTTGTGCGAAATACTCAAGGTAACATGAAATATACACGAAGATAAGCATCTTATCAAAGAAATAAGTAGAGTAAAGTGCAAAGTTGAACGCAGCTTCCCTATTATTTTTCTACCAGGTATCATGTTGGATCCATCACAATGTCAGAAGATTTTCTGAGCAGTACTTAAATTGCAGATGGGGAACGCTGCACAGTTTCATCATAATGTGTCACTAACTAGAACTGCATCGCTTGTCATTCGTTGGTTCAGGAAGTGGAATGTCGGAGTTTGCAGAGTTTAGTTAAACAAGAAACACAGTTGCTCTACACAAACAGTACGTTGTGAATAGTTTCAGTGAGTATGGATGCATGCTTCTATTTCAAACTAACATGCATGTCAACCGAGTCGCAGCTTCTGCACAAACCCCTCTGGAATCCTCACAGAGCTGAGCACTTCATCAATGTATCTTTTATGCCTGTGAATAGCTGACACCATCAGTTCTTTGCAGTGGCACAACAGTCATGACCAGAGGTTTGTAATTGAAAAGTGACAGAGCCCCTGGGTGCTGAAAATCTTTTGGACTTGGTGAGCACCTGAATTCATGCATGCTTCAACCTTCGTGGCCCGTCGCAGTGGGTCTAGTGGTTACGGTGCTCAACTGCTGGCCCGAACGTAGTGGGATTGAATCCCGGCTGCATATCAATGGATGCAATATGCTTGAGGCCCATCTGCCTAGATTTAGGTGCACGTTAAAAAAACGCCAGGTGCTCAAAATATCTGAAGTGCTCCACTACTGCATGCCTCATATTCGTATCATGGTTTTTGGACATAAAACCTCCACATTTTTTTATTAATCAGCCCATTTTTGCAACGTTCATTGTGAGTTAATCACACTGTTACTGTTTGTAAAGGCTGCTTCAGTGTAAAACGAGTCGTCAGTACTATATAAATTTTGGCATTTTTTGGGAGGCTGGATGTTTGATTGCCTTCCAAACCATGTCAAGCAAACAGAAAGAAAGCAGAACGAGCAGGGTTTTCCAGTGCATTTTGGGAAGTGTTGGCATTTCCCAATACTAAAGCAATCCAGAACCTCTGGTTGTAATACTCATGCTGATAGGGGCACACAAGGCTTCAAAAAAAAAGTTAGTCGGTTAAACTTGTATAATACAAAAGTAACGCAGCAGGAGCAAAAGTAGTCAATGCATTACATACAACCACAGCAGAATTATAAATACACATATATAATATATACCTACATAAAATATACATATATACATAAAAATACGTACATATACACATAAAAAAAAAGAAATAGTGCAACACATCTAAAAAATGGATAGGAAATGTGTGCAGAAGGCTGCACTAGAAATCCAATTTACATAATCATGTTCTAGAAAGGCACAGGATAAATTTAGCCTGCTACTTTACGTTATTGCTGGCAGAAGCACTGTGCCTTGACTTTGTTTCTCGTGTGTTTTTGTTTACAAATGTAATGTGCCAATGTAGCCTTGTGCGGCAGAATATTAAGAAATTTCTCAGTGCAGCCAACTGAACAGAAAATAGCTTGCCGGATTGGCATCCTTTCCACCAGATTTTTGCACACATTGGAAAAATGTGCACAATAGTTGATTTCATGTCTGAAGGCCGAATCTAATTCCTTTATGTAATTCAGACATGATTCAGAGGTTACTGCAATGGAACCGAGTAGTTTCTCGGGTACACCACTTTCCTTGAGTAGTGCAAAGAATTGGTGTCGTCCATGGAGAGAGCCTCCATCCACTTCAAGGAGTGTTCTCTCACATATGCACTCACTAGTCCTCAGTTCAAGAAAGCTGTTCACAAGAGTACCAGCGACATGGTACACAACATTTTCATACACCATGTCGGTCGCATCTTGTGAAGATGCCTGCACATCAGATGAATCAGAGGCCTGCTGCGTGCTGTGGCTTGTTGGTTGGTGTGCTGCTATAGTTGACAACAATGCAGATGCACTCTCCAAGTTGTTGAGGAAGCAATTGTTGTCACCTCACAGTTTCCTTGAGAAAGCTTGAAGAGCTTGCCAATCCAAATATGTTTTAGAGCCGCCACGAATTGGTACACATTTGGTGTCTCATTGCAGCCATGTTTTTGACAAATGATTCCAAAAAAGTTTTCTAGGGGATCTTGCTGCAATCAACGTGTGAAAAGATGAGTGAAATCAAAGTCCTCTTTTAAACCAGTCCACAGCAACAACAAGGCTTTGATTCTAATGTGCCAACCTTTAACAGTGCGCGGCTGCTTGTCCCGAGGACTACCAAAGTGCCATTGGGCAATCCAACTGATGCATGACTCAAGGGAAGCACGGTGTTCCGACCCATCAATCATTGCATACCGCAACTTATCATCCTGATTTTTTGGGGTCGAACTGTTCTGGCTGTCAAAAATCTTATCCATTCTTTCTGTGAACAGAGCTGTAAATTTAGCATCAAGAGGAAGCTCTTGAATGGCAATGAGAGTGGGGAGTGCCACAGAGACAGATTCACTGAATACTTGTGTGGCATACTTCACTCTTATGTCAGCCACGGCCGCTGGATGAAAAAGCGCACTTTTTATCCAGCGGCCGTGTGTCAGCAAAGGGCATCTCGTAGATATGTTGCTCTTTGAGCTTCCTTAGCAATCTTTCTTTTTAGATGTTCAGTTGGTGTGTTAGAGGCGTGATTTGCGAGTATTTTTGTAAAAGGTTTCAATGTACGCCCAGTCAACAACCTCGGAGCCAATCGTGAGCTTGTGTTTCTCAAATTATTCCGCGTGCATTTTATCAGGTGTGGGATGTCAAACATGAAGTATAGTTTGCAGTTGTTGACAGTAAAACATGGTTCATGAAGAGAATGGATCAGCATTCTTGACAGGCTGACATTGTTTGACCCTTGATCATAGATGACCACTTTTACCAAAAGACCTTTTTTTTTCAAGCTGCATAATTACATCTAATAGCAGCTTGTGCATTGCAAGAGCTGACGTTGCATTGCGGGACACTGCAAAGGCTACTGGCTGCATCCAAATTCTCGATATGCCAGACACAGCCATTAGAATGGCTGCATTTGCCACACGAGAAGTCCTTGTGTTTCCATCATATGTGTAGCCAATCACTATATCTTTTGATTGATCGTACATCAAATGTCTTTTCAAGGCTATTTAATCGAATAAAAGACAGCATGCTTTGTCTTGCAGAGGCCAAGCTTTAATGATTGATTCTATTGCATCCATGGCACCTGGAATGATACCAGGTGTCATTGGGATGTCTGCCAGCCAGCACCTGAGTGTCCGCACATGTGGCAAGTGAAGGATTTCTCTGAGGAAGCGTGAATTGAGAGTGAATTGTTTCATCCATTTGGACCAATGTTTTTTTTGGGGGGGAATGTACCAAGCCTGATTCGTGCTTTAAGCAGTTCAAAAAAGGTCCTTTGACAAATCCGGTTCAAGCTTGTTTAAAACCTCCTGCTGCGTTACTCGCCTCGCCTCGTCCCTTTTTTTCATCTGACCGACTGCCTTGCGGTACCTTTCACTTCGTGAGTGAAGTGTTAGCAGCTTCTTTTTGGTGCGAAGGGTGTGCACAGAGCTGCGTTTTCTTCGCCCACTTTCTTGGCGTTTCTTGCATCTGCTCCGCGCTGCTGCCCTCCTTGGAAAATTGGAGGCCGCTCGGACTAGGCTCAGCTGAAAAAAAAAAAGACATGGAAGAATGCGGAGATATAGGCTTTCATCAGTCTTGTAGAGAAAAAAAGATCACGATTAAGCTATCAGGGTGCAATCACAGGGCTACTAATATACGGACAACTATGTGCTGCCATGCCATTTTTCATTGGAAGCAATGTGTATTCTGCGACTGAGACAGGAATCATAATTGATTTATACATTCCAAGCATTTTATCTTCAAAGAATCATCCATGATTAAGGAAATATCACAAAGCATTGCAAAAATGAACATTTCATGAAATGCTGAACAGAGGCAATGACATTTACAAAGTGGAGGATTTTGAATTATTCATCTCATAAATAGCTATCTGGGCTGCATAAGCCACATTTACATGAATGCACACCTTGATTGTGCATCATATTCCGCTGGCCTATCTCGCAGAGCTACGCTCATCACAACAAATCGGACAGCACAATTTTCAGTGTGAACTATGTAGGTCCAACAGCACCCACCTTATATTTGAAATATAAATAATTGCGTGAACTAAATCACGGGTGCAGGCCCTGAACTATATGTATGATTTTGTCAACATTATAGGTTGTGACAATATTACACAGGCTTAGGTGTCCATATCTACTAGGAAAACATCAAGACTACTGGTCCATACTTCCTTATGCAGATGCAGGATGTGTACTTTGCAATAATTCTCTCTCTCACTTTTTGCACTTACCATCACTTGGTGAAACCTGTGACGGTGGTGTGGGCCTTCTTGTGGTTGTGCTTGGCGAAGCGGCTGTTGAAAAAGAAATAAATATGCTATAAAAGGCTGGCAAGCAGGTATTTTAATACCCTCACTTTGCATTGCACGTGTGAATACTGAGCAACAGACTTATGGAGCAATTTTCACATGTGCCTGAGGAAAACTACTCAGTGTTTTCATGTCTATGGAATGAGCTCAACATAGAAAGCACTGAGTCTATGCATTGATGTAGAAAAAGAAAAGATATCTATACCACGCAACAAAGTTTTCTTGCAGGGAGGTTGGTTTGTTGTGAACTCATACCGAGCTCCACAAACACTAGAGGAGTAAGGACGGAAACAGGACAGAGTACAAACTATTTATACTGTGAGATGCCAAAAGCCATTTTCGCTGCTCTATCTCCCTGTGTCTTCATTTTGCGTTTGTGCAGCATGCTATCAGTTCATCCATACCATGTAAACAGTGCACTCAGACATTTTTACTGGAAAGCATGCAAAATGCTTCTCTGTGAGTGCAAGCAAACAACATTTTTTTCCCCCTAGAGTACATTTCCTGCATTTAAGGTTTACGTACAGCAATTGTTCTCATAGCACTGGTAATTGAAAAACAGCTGTGGCATTTCTACCTACTGTTCTAATTTCAGAGAACAATCTGCTCGAGTGTGCAGGTGTAGAATACAAAATAGTACCGCTCTTTGTTTTTATTTTTTGCAAGCTATTCGTGCAGTATTACAGTGGCACCACCAACCAAATATTCTGTACCCTTTCATTCCAAGCAGAAAGGTGAAACAGATCCTTGTTCGGTACACCTACCTTCCACACTAGGGGGGCAGTCTCAGCAGCAGGGACGGCAACTCGCTTGCAGTAAACTGGTTGTCTGCAATTAAAGTACTCGAACTTAGTCACCCTACGGTGAAAAAACAGCTGGTAGAGTAAATACACTTGCAAGCTTTTAAAGGCATGGCACTAAGCTTAATAAATGTGCTTGCTTTTAATCTCCACTAAATTATAATTACAGATAATTACATATATCCCGACAATATTCTCTGAATTAAAACTTGATATATGAAACACAACTCGATCGAGTTCTTGTTTTTCCACTGCTTTTGCGAGTCGAAACGATATTGAAAGCTTATAAGGAATTATGGTGTGTAAACGCTAAGCGCAAACAGCGCATTGAAAAAAAAATACAGAAAAGTGAAAGGGTGGCGGTGGGGATGGGTCCAGATTAGAGAGAGAAAAAAAGTGGCCCCGCGCGATAAGCGCGGCCTGTTTCATGAACATCCAAAACCGAGCTTGGCCATGCCTTCGCCCGTTGGAAGCATCACGAGGGAGTAATGAAGAGATAAGCGAAACTGTTTCCGGGAGCTTCCCGAGAGCGAAAAGGGGCAGGTGGGTATCACGCTTGGTTCAAGGTCCCCCGTCGAGCAGCGCGGCAAGGTACGCCGAAGGGAAGGAATGCGGACAATTTACGGCGACAAAAATCCGAGCAGGCGGTCGGTGTGTAAACAGACACACAGATGAGGAACGCGGTGGTTTTCACTTGTGCAACACCGCAGCACACATTCGAATCTGAGGGCAGTGTCCCGAGTTCGCTACTGGGGCCTCCGCAATAACTTTTCGAGCGATACTTTCGTCGGCTGCGAGCACCACCCATAAACTACACGGACATGATGTATACGCACGCATTAAAGCGCTTAAAAAAACAGCTGCAGCGAGCACAACAACTATATCCCACTCCGTTAATGTTACTAGCACGCATAAGTTAAAGTAACACGTAACAAAACACCCTGAAGACACGGTTGCATGACACGGTAATCCGAATTGGTTAGATTTCATGAGATAGTAGAGGTAACGTCAGGCAGTGAGGCACGCACATATATACTAACGTGAGCAACCATAACTAGCGAACAGCTCCGCTTTTGAGAGGTGACGCGCGTCGAGCCACAAACTGCAGCCCGCCCACTAATTTTAACTTATTATCGTAACCATTTCTCAAACAGATAGCTGCAGCAACGAATGGCAGCAAGAAAATTCGCTGTTCATTCAGCAGTTTCAAATCATAACGGTCAACGACAGTCAAATCAAAACTTTGCGAACATCTTGGGAAATATATAATAGTGAAAGTATAAATACCTGTGGTCAGCAGGGAATCTGAAGAAGTGTTCGCCTTCATTCCCCGAGGAATCGCACCACTTCACGCCGCAATAAAGGTGCGACATCGCTGCTCCTCGCTGCGGTGGTAAAGTTTGCGTTTCTATGCGCTCTCGTGCTTGCGCGTCGTCTGCTTGTGCGCTGCGCAGGCGTGATGGCGGCGGTACCTAGCGGAGCTACGCACACTCATGTTTACAAAACTTCTTTAAAACTTTGCCTTGTAATACTCGTGGCTGGTTATAGTTTAATGCAGTAGCACGTTTTTATTTACTACTGTGTACTACCGTGGCCGCGTTATTTTATTTTAATTAGGCTTACTGAGGCCTTCACTCCCCGCCCGTACCAGGTTCGCTGCAATCCAAACTGCCATCATGCCAAACTGCCATCATGCCTCGGGCCTGGCTGAGTCGGCCGCGCGACGATTCAGTGTTTTCCGACAGAGCCGCAGCGCGGCTGGCGCGGCGCTGTCGTCGCGCCTCAAACTTGAGCTTGGGTTCCCTATACCGCTGTGCGTGCTGTGCTCTTAGCGCTTACTTCGCGTTTGGACGGCAGACAGCACGAAACCGCTTCGCTCCTTGGAGCGGCCGTGCTCCCTTATACACAAGCTTTCTGTACAGTTGCGCGAGATCTGATCCACAAGAAATACATGACTGCCACTTCGGCATGTTGGTAAAGGTTCATGTTGAAACAAATGCAATATGCACGGACAATTAAAGGACACAGGACGGAGCGCTTACTAGAAACCGAAAATTTTATTTCGAGAAGTACATTCATATATAGGCGATACATGTATGCACGTCACCACAAACCACCTTTATTATCACAAACAGCGTGACTCAGCAAAAGACCGCTATGATAACCGACGGCATACAGCAGGCAAGCGCGCGTTAAACCCCCCAAAAAGAAGAAAAGAAATGCACTGAGTCATGTTACGTCCAAAAAAACAATACACCGTCTCCCGCTAAAGGGGACCATGAGGCGATGCGAAGCCGGAGCACTTGCACGATCGCGTTCCGTTGATGTTCGCTGGGCATGCTACCGACCGCGCGTCATTGAAACCGAAGAGGAACACTACGCGCGTCGTGTCTTCCCTCTAGCCTGGCCGCTAATTCTCACAGGGCGTGCGGGGAACGTCGACAGGCGCGCGAGAGAGAGGCAGCGTAGGAGAGGGGAGAGAGGGGGAGGGGACGCGTATGCGCTGGCCCTCATCGCGGCGCTGCGCAGGAGAAAAATTGGGCATGTCGAGCCCGCATTTCAGAGGAGCCAACCGAGACAAGCGCTGGACTGAACGCGCGCAGCGCTGTACTATTTGAAGGAGAGGAGATTAGAGGAGGAGAGTAGCTTTTGCGCCGTGAGAGCAGAAGCGAGAACGCAGGAGAAGCGCAAGCAGGTGCTGGTAGAGAAGTGGAGAGAGTAACGCGCAGCTGTTGGAGAGAGGGAAGGAGGAGAGTCGCGCATGCATAGTGTGAGTGCGGACATCAACGCTGCGTGCGGATTACCACGCCGCCTTACATACCCCCGAGCAAGAGATACCTCGCATCTAAAAAGCAAATTCAGGATCTGTTAGCAGAACAGACGCCTGGCTGACGCACTTATCGCCTCCTTTTCTGATCAGCCCAGGTTTTTCTGATCACCTCAGATTGGAAAAACCTTTGCTAAGCTATCATTGAGCACATTGAAAGATATTAAAGAACGGGATCGCAATTTCCTGCATCAAAGCGGCCCTCACATTATCGTGCGTACATTCGATGAATGAGAGTGTTTCCGCGCAGATGAAGCGCTTAAGGGGAGCCGGTTATCCAGGCGAGTGTCTCCTTTTGGTTTGTGAAAAGAATCGCCGAGAAGTAAAGACAATCAGCAGCACACGAGACGGGGACAAACAAGTTCAGGGCGGTACAGAGCGGATAGTAGTGATCCCTTATCTGCATACCGTTTCACATCGGTTGAAAAAAGGTGCGTCAAGGTATGGGGTGCGGGTTGTTTTTTCAGCCAAAAACAAATTGTCAATGATTTGCCCCGCAGTGCAAAGGTTAGCCACAAAGAAAAGCACGAAAAAAACAGATGGATGTGACAAAACATGGCAGGAGGTATGTTGAGTGCAAAAAAGATGTCGTTTATGGAATTCCTTTCACAAGTGGAAAGGAATACGGCGGCCCAACAGGTCGTTGCCTTTCACTAAAGGAGGCCCCGTACCCGCACTTAGCGATACACTGCAAGGAGTGCACTTGCCAGCAAAAACTTTGTGACACAGAAATAATCGACAAGCACAAGAAGCGAACGACAAGAGAAATAACTGAAGGGTTTCGAATTAAGAAAGGAGGCGATAAGTGCGTCAGCCAGGCGTCTCTACTGCTAACAGATTCTGAATTTGCTTTTTTTGGACGTAACATTTCTTTTCTTCTTTTTTGGGGTGTTTAACACGCGCTTGCCTGCTGTATGCCACGGTTATCATGGCGGTCCTTCGCTGATTCACGCTGTTTGTGATAACAAGGGTGGTTTGGAGTAACGGGCATTTATGTAATTCATATACAGGGTGTTTCAAGAAATGTGTCCAGTATATTTTAAAAATCACAGAAAGGAGGTATCTGCGTGCTACCTGCGGCGTTACCTTTCCTGTGGGAGAGGGCATTTTGGGATGCGTAGAAACATTAATTACGGCAGTAATTATAGAAATTAAGAAAATTAACTTTTTCACCAGTGGAAATAAGTGGTCGAGTCAAATGGGCGAATGGAAGCAGTTCCTGAGAATAGCCCATAGCCGCTTTGAAATTTTCGAAAGGCGGCCACTGGTAATCACCGCGGAGCGATGAAATCTGGCAAATTTTGCTGGCGATACCGAAAGCTACGCACCAAAAAGCGCGTTTGCCATTGACTGCGGAAACGCCCTCAGTGATGACACTGTTTCCCTCGAACGGGGGGTAGGAGGATAAGCGAGCGCCGTTATCATCCGTTGATCTAGATACGTCGTTTCGTTGCTGAGCGAGCCCCCTTCCCCCCTCCCCGTGCGAGGGAAACAGTGTCGTCACGGAGGGCGTTTCCGCAGTGAATGGCAGACGCGCTTTCTGGTGCGTAGGTTTCGGTATTGCCAGCAAAATTTGCCAGATTTCATCGCTCCGCGGTTATTACCAGTGGCCGCCTTTCGAAAATTTCAAAGCGGCTATGGGCTATTCTCAGGAACTGCTTCCATTCGCCGATTTGACTCGACCACTTATTTCCACTGGTTAAAAAGTTAATCTTCTTAATTTCTATAATTACTGCCGTAATTAATATTTCTACGCATTTCAAAATGCCCTCTCCCACAGGAAAGGTAACGCCGCAGGTAGCACGCAGATACCTCCTTTCTGTGATTTTTAAAAAATACTGGACACATTTCTTGAAACACCGTGTATAAGAATGGCCTTTTCAAAATAAAATTTTCAGTTGCTAGTAAGCGCTCCGTCTTGTGTCCTTTCTCAGTCTTCGTGCATATTGCGCCTGTTTCGTCATGAAGAAATAGATGCCAACCTTACTTCGTATAACATTCCAATTCATTGCTATCGCATACATTGCTTCGCCACTGCGGCGAAAATTGTTTTCTCTTGAGAACATTCTTAGCGTGAAACATTTTCGTGAATACGGGCCCATAGGTGCGGCGAAGATATGCTTAACATTTTAAAGGAGATCGTAGCACTGCCTTTCTGTCGAGGTGGCCGTGGTTCAAGAGACATCGCCACCGATAACTGCATGTATCTTCACTTGTTCACCGAACGATAAAATGCGCCATGGTGACGGTGTAAGCAAGGAAAGACGCAAGGGAAAAGTTTGGGATTGCGTTGGGCTCACGTGACGCGGTCATCAACTCCGGTACAAAAAAGAAGTTATGCCGCTTGCGGCGGCATGACGATACGAACTCGAACATAGTCTCAGTGGCGGTATCATAACAGGATAGCTCAATATATCGTAGGGTAAATGAATTTCAAATTTCAGTCCATAAATATATTCTAACGGCTGAGGGATGCCTAAATGGTGGGTAATAAAGAGAGAAGAAGAGTAAAGAATGCGAGCTTAGTAACATAAACCACTACCAAGTGCCTAATCGGGCGGGTTTATATTAAGAACAATTCGGTTCATAGCTCATAGCGGGTACAGACGACAACACGTGAGCATTCCTTCAGCGCGTATGGCAAAAGCTGTCCACACTCTAAAGCATACATTAGCATTTCCGAACACGCAGTGTGCACCGCACTTCGCGGTTACGAAAAACATCACAGCAGACTTGTCGCATGGACTTTCGCTTTTGCGAATGTTGGGGTAGCTGGTGAGGCAATGTAAAATGCAGGAGGCGATAAGTTTGCTCGAGACAGTGTAGAGCTAAGATGAACGGGATAGGCCTGCGATTAATAAAAAAACAGGCTCAAGATTGCGATGAGGATGATGTCGTCGATGTACGTGGTACCATTTCGGCACTCTTTCTTTCAGGCCGAGTCGTCTTCACTGCACCACTCTTGCTGCTGAAGACAAAATAATCCCCAATTTTCATATAGTAAAGAATTATCTCCTCTTTGCTATCGCGATAACCTACGCATTAGCACATATGAGGGACACCACTAGCATTAACAATATCAGGCTATTTATTAGACTGCCTCGAGGGTCGGCCCTGCTCTAAGCCTTTCACGATTTTGTGGTGTATAATCTTTCATGCCTTATGCTTCACTGTGCTAGAACAAATTAAGCGTATCATTACAGCTTGCGGTTAGACGAAATATGTTTCCAAAAAGCACGTTTTAGAGCGACTTACTCACCTGCGTGTCGGGGCAGACATCGTCGTAGTTTCTATTATAAGACGACCCGTTGGAAAAGGTGACAGATATCCGCACCTGCAAAAGAAATAGCAGACATGGCAAAAATAATCTAGCAAGCAAAAAAGCAGCAATTTCCCTCCACTTTGTTGTTGCTCTTCCTCCATGTGTAGCGGTTTTCACACGCTGTCCAATCCCAGATTTTAGAGGTGACAAAACTAGGGTGAATACTACGGAAGAACAAAACACATGCGCACTGCATTAGTCGAGAAAAATTGCTGTGTTTGTGAAGCAAGTGAAGAACACCGTGTGGTATATCATTAGTTAAAACGAATCCGCCGCGGTGGCGTAGTGGTACGGTGCTCGGCTACTGCCCGATAGATGCGGGTTCGCTGTGGTTGGTCAATTCATGTTGCCATGTTTTCGTTTTTGTTGACTTCGTATACAGAAGACCTTATCAACCATACAACCGCCTTCAACTGAGTAATATTGCAAAGAAACCTTGAGAAGTCGTACGCTCGTGCTCTTCTATTTCCGTGAGTCCACCGTGCGTTCTATTTTAGGGGCGAAGCACCTTGGGGTCTCGGCGTGTCGGCGTGCATCGCGCGTCGTCGTCTGCTGTCGCGTGTGCGTCGTCGTCTGCTCTATTTGCTTGAGTGCAAGAGAGGGTGCTACCGCTTCAGAGCTCGCCGTGTGGCGAGAGAGAGATCGAACGGCGCGCGTTGCCTATTGGCCTGGTGTGCGACCGATGTCGGCGCTTCGAACGGCGTCTGTATGACGTCAGAGCGGGGATTTGCGCGTTATCGTCTGCTACGTGTTGAAACCACCGTTGTGGTAAATCTCAAGAAAAAGCAGTTCAATTGGTTATCTTGCGTAAGGTGCTACTGACGCTGTTCGAACAATCGTGGGACTGCTTTTAACGTTCATTTAGAATTACAGCTCTTTGTTTCTTAGAACTGCGGCCGCTTGTTACCGCGGCGAGTGCTGCGCAATGGTGCAGTACTGCCCTGTGCCTCAGTATACTTCTTACACTCGTGAAAAAGGCGTTAGCTTTCACAACTACCCTAAGGTCCGGAAGGTGAGGAAAGAGTGGGTCGTCACGCTCAGAATGGGAATGCGCCCCACGCTCTTATCGACCGTGTGCAGCAAGCATTTCGCGCACAGTGACTTCCGCTACCCACCGTACGCGCCACTAATAGGTAAGCTTGTGACCGTGTTTAAGCACCTCGCCAATACTTAAGTCGTTTATTGCACACAGGCTATAAGCATATGCGACTTACACCAGGCGCTCTGCCGTCCCACAACTTGCATTAAGGCCCCTAGACAAGGAGCCGAGGACGCGGCCTCCGAATTGCCTCGCACGCAAGCGTGCCTCGTGAGCTCAGCTGAGCGGCGCAGGATATCTGAGACTGCGGCTGCATTTGGATGATGCACAGACGTATTTTACTTAGGAAGGGAAGCGCACGCCTAGCGGACTGCTTATCATGAAGTCATAAGCGAAACCTGTTGATGCTGTTTAGTGCACATTCTCTTAAAGTTTTCACCTGAGGCAGTGCAGACACTTTTTTCAAAAGCGGAGCTCTTAAGCTTTTCGTTAGGCTGCGTGGCGTGAAACTGGAGCCAGCTTGCCTTTGCCACGTTAATCTCTGTGGCCCTGTGCGTGGTATAATCAGCGAATAACTATTTGTTATATTCTAATACCCATGCGACGGTCCTGTGCGGTATTAATATGAACTACCGCCCAATATCGTTCTCACTGAACCAACATTACGGGACAAACTGCGATCATGGGCATCGGCAGGGAGTGTGCAACAAGGCGGCACTTGCGCACTTGTTGCAGGACGAGAGCTGCGACGGTGATGCAATCCGTTGACGACCTCGACCACGCATTCAACAACGTGGCCTACGTCGTACACCGCCTCGCCCTCGATGAGGCACCGCGACCTTTCACAAGCTTTATCTGCATACTTGTAGATGCCAGAGAACGGCACGCTTACCTAAATATCAAAAGAAACACCCAAACTAATTAGTATCGTACGGCGGAAACAAGATAACGAGCGAGAACACTCGCACATACTTTCACTTTCTTAGCAGCAATGCGGTCGGTGGCATCGGCGCACTCGTCGGCCATCCGGGGGATTTCTCGGCCCTGTCGATTGAGCCGCAACTAAAACAAGTTCAAGATTACACTCGAAACATTCGTTGTAGACGTTAGTTGACCGTCGCGAGGCTGTTCGTTCGGCAAAGTTCCCGCCTGAAGCAGACGCTTCGCATATAGGAGAAGCGGCTGCTGTAGCGCGGTTGAAAGCGGAGTCCCGGCTCTGACGTCACACGCGAGAGGGCGCCACTGCAAGGTCTGGAGGCCAATAGAAAAGCTCTTTCTGCAATGAACGCAGAACTACAAGCTCGCAAGGAACGAGAACGCGCCCTCGCACTCGAGAGACAACGCCGATGCAGGCAGCGCCTGCTAGCGAGTTTCTTGATTGAAAAAAAATGCCCCCACCTCCCCGAAGGGAGTCGTGACGAAATGCGAATGCATTTCTTGCGCCGAGAGTACACGGCGTAGTAATTTTAATGACGTAAAGCTGGACACATCGATGCGCTCAAGTGTCTCCCTTTTTGGCGCCTCTTTCAACGAACGCTTCCTACGTGCGTTCGTAATCACATCAGGGATGTTGCCACCGCCTTCAATGCAGCACAAACGCGTTTAGAACGCGCTGTTTTCAGTCTGTGTCAAGGCAGCACAAACGCTACAAACGCGTTTCAAACGCACTGCATTGACGCGGTGGCGTAGGGGGGAGAGAGAGCGAACGGCGAGAGAAGGACCGGCGAAGCACTGCACCTACCCTCTCCTACACTCTCTCCACACACGCGGGACCTCCGCCGAGCTCCCGCAATGCGAGCGCCCTCACACGCAAAAGCGCGCTCCTCCTCTCCACTCACTCTCCGCTACTGCTCCCGCACCACCTGCTCCGGTTGCTAGGGGCGCGGATAAGCGCGCGCGCCCGCAGCTATGGGAGAGGGAGTGAGAGCGGAGAGATAACACCTGCCGGCGCGCGGACACCGACAGACGCCTGACATAGCCCGACTAAGAAATGCATTCGCATTTAAAAAAAAAACCGACTGCTCGCGCTGCACAACCGTTCCCCGGCCACCGCGTATATATGGGCACTGGATCTTGACCTGCAATGTAGTGCCGGTGGGAGATTTCTCTTGTGCGTAGTTGAACAATAAAGATTCGCAGCGTGCACGTTAACTAAAAGCCGACGTTGGGTCTCTGTGTCTAGCCTTTCTCCTGTCTCTTATTGCCTATTAGCAGTGATTTTGGTGTGGGAAACACTGGCGCACACTGCATGCTTCGCCTCTCCACAGGCTTCGCGTTAGTGGAGGTGAAAGAGCCTTTGGCACCTGCGTCGGCCCTCCCCATTTTTTTTATTTTTCCTTTCCCTCTAGTTCTCTGCCACCAATACTCTAGCCGCCCTTTACTTATTTCTACCACGGGCTTGTTTAGCCTTCCATCGTTCTACCTAAAACCGAAAGCTTCATGTTGTTTCGCGCCCAAATGTACACCTGGGTGGATGTCTCCACATTCAATCAGAACATGCTCCACCGTTTCCTTATCTTCTCCACAGCATGTACATTGTTCTTTTTTGCTAAATCTCTCTTTATAACAACGTGTTCTAAGGCAACCCAACCTCGCTTCAAACAGTAAAGTGCATCCCCTCGAATTATCATAAAATGCCGCCCTTATAATTTCCTTTTTGCTGTTATTATTATTTCAACCAAAAGTGATACTGCTATCGATAAAGGAAACCACGTTTTACTCACTATGAAAGGATACATGGTGCTTGAAACAGAGTCTCCTAAGACCATTCGTGCCTGAATATCACTCAGTGAAACTGCAACAAAAAACAATACCGAAAAGAATGGCTCGCATCGGCGATATTATGTCGACCCCTTAATTTCGTCTAGTAAAGTGTTTAGGTGTTCGACTGCCTATGCTGGTAGGCTTGGATCCATCATATAATCGTCGGGAGGAGGACGAATAGACGCAATGTCAGCTAGTTGCACACCCGTTGGCTAGCTTGTGCTGGGTCAATAAAGACACTAGCAAAGAGATGTTAAGAAAAAGGAAAAAAAGTGAAAAATAAAAGGAAAGGCGAATATGACACTGTTTAAAGTCTGTCCCTAAAACCCGCTGTCCGCAGCAAACGCAACAGCACTTTCAAGTATTTTGTGCTGAGGGCAGAGTCTGCCAGTATCCTAAGACCCTTTACTCTGGCGGTGGGTGATTGTCAAGTCCATCCAATACTCTTGAAAGTTCGCTTTAGGAGCTTGCTCGCCAAGCTTCTTATGCTCGCGCCTTGTCCTCACCTGCGTGACCGTCGGCACACCACGCTCGACGCAGCTGCGCTCTCTCCGGTGATTTCAAGAATGCTCACTAGATGGCGCGGCCGCTCAAGGCGGCACACACCACGCTCGGCGCAAGCGCTAGTGAGGTGACTGCTCGAGGGCCGCACCTCTCGTTTCGCTGGCTTCCTTTCTCTTCGCCGGGAGCTCACTAAGTGAACACTCTTTGCGCTCCGCAGCATCAACGGCAGCAGCGCGACGGGCTCGCAACGCAGCAGCAGCTCGAGAAGATCTCGCCTTGCCAATAACCAGCCAACACCTGATGTTACGTTACGCTCTCCGGTGCGTATCGTACGACTGCAAACGTCCCACCACCATCAGGGGCACCTGTATCGATGTTGCCTTCTCGAACTTTCCATTGCGTCCCATCATCGATGATCCCTTGGCAACATACTTTACTGATCATAAAGCAATCATCTTTAAAGGGAAACGAGTCCCCGAACTCATCGAAAGACGCCCTTCTTGTACTTTGTAAAAGAACATCTCTTGTGTATATGTAATGCATATAGTTCGTCCATCATAAAACAATCATCTTTAAAGGGAAACCAGTTCCCGAACTCATCGAAAGACGCCCTTCTTGAACTTGGTAAAACAACATCTCTTGTGTATATATGTTTATAGTTCATCGAAATGTATATATATTTCATCAAAATGTATATAGAGCATCCAGCCTTACACTAATAAACATTGTGTATGTAATGCATACATAACAACGTTGTCACGTTTATATACGATGGTAGAGGAATGTGTTTGAACTTGGTAAAACATCTTTTGTGTATATATATAATGTTTATAGTTCATACAAATGCATATATACTTCATCAAAATGTATATAGTGCATCCAACCGTAAATTAATAAACATTGTGGATGTAATGTATGTATAACAACGTTATCACGTCTATATATGATGGTAGAGGAATGTGCACGGAGCATTCGCGGGTTACCCTATCATTTCCGAGCAAGCTCCTCTAACATCATTCACTTCGTGGATATGGCGGTGAATTTTTTCAGCAAGCTGAAGCGGGGACCCTCACAGAGAACCGTTGTTTTTTCTCGCGGCTACATTTATCACATGTCGCGTTGTTGGCTATAGGCCTAGACGGCTGGTATGTTGGCGCTGCGGCGCTAGGACAGTCAGCGCCACGCTGCCGTGCGCGTGATCCCGTCGTGACATGTTGCAGGCGCTCTTTGCAATGACATTGCGGAACGAGCAGCGCGCGTTGCTGTGTGGATTGCGCAGAACTGAATACGTAGAAAGATATTTAAAATGCAAGCCGTCTTCTTCACGGCAATGATCTTAACGCCGGCAATCATATTTACGGCGTTAGGGAGAAAGCTGTGTCTGCAAAGGGGCCCTCCGAATTCATTGACAAAGGTGTTGCTCAGATGAAGAGTGTCGGCTAGGAACTCCGCCTTTAGGTTATCAAAGTTTTATCAAGGTCTTGCATTATTTACAATAAATAAAAGTTAACTCTTTTCATCTATTACGCGAACAGCTTCATTTGACTTTTGCATCTGTTCTGTTGGTAGCACGTGTTTGTGCTAAGCAGGAGAAGAGTTCGTTCGTTTTTTAAGGCGAATGCCTCATCAAACTCCTGCCTCATAAACTAGAAATTTGACCGTTGGCGGCGTCTCGCGTCCCCCGGCGTCGGGGACGAGTGATGCAAAAAATAATCATCACTAGATGACCTCATCATATGACGTCACGATTACGTCACAAATCGCCAAAACGTGTTAAGTCATTGTGACGCCACAGTGGGGTAACGTGACATAAAGTCACATGATGACGCCATCACATCACATCGTAGCTTGGGCCAAGGTGGTCCGATCATGGAGGCAATGCAAAACCAGGGAAGGTGCCTCCGATCTTGGAGGCAGTTCAAAACGACGTTAGGTGCAGAAAGCTTTCAAAGGGTGGCCGAGCAGCATCAATAACATAGGCTGAGAGGAAAAAGAAGATGGCTTTCGCCTTCGAGTCCTGTTAACTGAATGCATAACAGACCCTGTCAGTTTTTTTGCGCTCGCTCGTTCCTTGAGGCTGTTCGATGGTTTCTCGACATTTTCCCAGTTCTCTATAGAACCTTTTGCACATTGTAAAAGCAAGGTGCGCATGCAAGGATGGTGTAAGCACGCCGCCGCCTTGTTCGTCAACAAGTGCGAGCACACATCCTGCGTAGACCTATCATGCGCCAGGCTCTGGCAATCGCCGCGTCGCCTTCCAGATATGAAGGCCTTTAACGCTTCGTCGTAGGGTGACAATGTCGCCTTTTCCATAGCATACAGGAAAAGTGTCGGAACATATAGGCAGAGCGCAGGGCTATCGAGTTTCTCTCATCATCGTCCAAGAAGTGGGAACTGCGTATGCGGTTTCGGTGCTTAACAAGCTGCCGCAGACTTCCATCGCGGCTCCAAAAAGGCAGAATATATGACTACGACGAGCAAATATGCGCAATGGGGAACCCAAGTTCAAGTTTGGGCGCGACGGTCGCGCGGCCGAGCTATGCGTCACTGGGGGCATACGCTGCCCGCGAAGGCGGTTTGTCGCCGGATTTGGGAGCGGCGGCGGTAAGGACACGTGCGCGCATATGCTCCTCATTCAGCCCGAGCACTGCAATTCAGCAACAGTTACATTGTGACGCACCACAGGTGCAATCCGAGAGTTCTGCACGTGCGCGGAAATGGGGGCGGGATAGTGCTGTGGCCGTGGACATTCCCAGTTGCGATAAGAGCAGTGGTGCGGCTCGAAGGCCGCTCGACGTTGCTTTGGAAGCTTATAATAGCAAGGATTTTAAAAAATGAAGATCGTCTGTTTATTCCGCACGTCGCACCGCCTTCATACAACGCTCTCATCGCTCGTTCTCGTGAGCCTTCTATATAAATCCATATAATTTTATTTTGGACAGTTTACTAGCAGCGTTTATCTAGCTGTTGTGACAGCCATACATGCAGCAATCGCATAGTTACACTCGTATTTGATCGCGAATTACTTTCGTTCTTTCGAGCTGCTGTAGTTCCGCCCGTACGTGCCCGCTTTCAGCCGTGACTGATTAGTAGCGCGCTGCGCCGCGGGCGGCTCGACTTGATCAGTAAAAAATGCAGAGCACTAGGCCTCTTCTGAGGTCCCGCTAATTCACAAGAGGCGCAGAAGTGTCTTCTCTGCTCTAGATAAAGACGGACGAAAGACGGAGCTGTAGGTTCGGGTCGAAGTTGTGGAAATGGGCATTGGTAAATTCCGTCGAGTTCCACTGTACAAGCGTCAATGTACGCGGGAGGGAACAAAGCCTTGTAGCTGTGTCTGTTCCCGAAGATGGTACAGCTACACGACGGAGACCGCCAGAAGCAGATCTGGCGGCCTCATCAGCATGGCCATTTCTGTATATACCGCAATAGGTCGATATCAAGCGATACGCTATGCTGTGTTCTGTCTATAGCGCCGTGATGAAGCAGTCCTATGTCGGTGAATAAATGTTGATTCGGTTCCTGTCGATATGCCAACATAATACACTAGAAAGCGACCTTGGAGTCGGAGACGATTGATCATGCCTGTACCGGCTCTTCACTTGCGATTTATGCTCCAGCAGGGATGGCGGCGGGCTTTGCAGCCGTCCATGATGTGTAATGCTTACGTCAGATGGCTTTAGGCGCAAAAAAAGACACGCACGCCACAAGAGGAGACGAGTGGATAGAGCACCCATTTGTCGTGTGGGTGTTTTTTCCGCGCACTCTAGTATGAACACATACCAACTCGCGTAACAAGGTATTGTCTTAAAATGTGGAGTGCGGTGTTTTGAATTTATTGTGGTGGACTTCGCGGGAATAACAAGTGACACCGCTGAGCTTGGTGATGAAGTTGAACCGTTCGTGTAAATGTGTAGGCGTCCGCTGTGCTTGTGATGCAGGAACACAGTGTGGTTTGTAGTAGGGCTGAACATGATTGTTTTGAGAGCTTGCTCGCCAAGCTTCTTATGCTCGCGCCTTGTCCTCACCTGCGTGACCGTCGGCACACCACGCTCGGCGCAGCTGCGCTCTCTCCGGTGATTTCAAGAATGCTCACTAGATGGCGCCGCCGCTCAAGGCGGCACACACCACGCTCGGCGCAAGCGCTAGTGAGGTGCAGTGTTGGCGGTAACGCGTTACAAGTAACGGCGTTACCGGTAACGCGTTACTTTTTTCGGTAACTTAGTAACGTACTCGTTACAATTTAGAAACTGTAACGGGTAACGTACTTACGTTAACATTTTTCGGTAACGTGTAGTGTCACGTTACTCATTACTTTTTTATCCTGGGGGTGTCGTTTGCTCAGAGCTCGCCCCGACAAATTCTTTTGTCGCAGCGTCGGACTGCTGTCGGCCTGCCAGGCATTGACCAAGAAAGCGCGGGCGGAATCGCTTTTTTTTTTGCGGAAATTGGGGAGACCAATTTTTTAAGACGCGCCGACTCCTTGTGTGTAGGTTTGGGCCATCGCCAAACAAAGCTTGATGAAAGCCGCATAATTCGCCATGAGAAACTGTACGGACATGCTTCTCGTGGAAGTGGATGTAGCAGATGGATTGCTGGCACCTGCGCCTTTTCGTGCCCAAAAGACAGGCCGTCCGAAGAGAAAGAGCAAGGGCTGGTGTACTCCATACCACGTGCTGATCGTGAAATGTTTTACGTGGGGGAAACGAAGAACTCCCCCCAGAGGCTGCGACAACATAAAAACGATGTCCGCAAGTTCGCGTGGCAAAGGAGCACACTCGCTGAGCATAGCATGGTAAACGACCACCGCATCGAATTCGACAACTCCCGCGTCGTCGACTTAAGCAGCTTTCTGTGGAATTCTGGCCCATCCAGGCGACAGCCGGTAATGTCAACCGGTCTACAGGTGCGCTGCCGATCCAGAGTCTGCCTTATTGTGGAGAATAGGCGTGACCCCCGGCTGGAAGAAAAACCCTGAAAAAGAATGCGAGCGGGACGGGAAAAGTAGAATTTTTTCTGCTAACGCCAGAAAAACTCTTTTTTTTTTCACTACCTTAATACCGCTGTCACACGAACAGCCTTAACCGCGATTAACTAACTACGGTTACGGCTAACCACGTTTGCAGGTAGCTACACGGCAGACATTACCGCAGTTAGTGTACTAATCGTGGTTATTGCAAACGGGTGATTCCACGAGAGATCGACACGGATCCAAAAATAGATATTTTAGATTTGATTCAGTATTTTATATTTTATGCATGTCCCATGCCAGTAGCCCGAAAAGGAACTTAATTTCCTTATTAACTGCATAATTTACGAGGGAAAAAATATCAAACATATTCACTCCGGAGGGACCAATTTCATTACCTGTCGTTCTCGAAAGTTCACGATGTTGTAAAACACAAATATTATCGTTATAAAGAAGATATTTTGTGTATGAAATGTATGCGCAACAAAGAGTAAAGTAACATTGTTTGAAACTTGTAGAGCTAAGGAAACTGTTTTTGAAAAATGTCTAAATATGCGACGTTTTATAGTAGCTACAAAGTTGATAAGGCCTATCAACTTTGTTTTAAAAATAAATTTTGCTTTTTCTATCTGCAACTGCAGCGAGGTTTCTGGTTATTGAACTCCTGAGTGAGTGAGGCTGATCTTGAACACCCTCACATAAACGCTCGCAATTTTTGCGGTAATTATACAGGTTAAAGTGAACAAAAGATGTTTATGCACAGATATTTTTTACGTGACTAGCCCATTTAGGCATTTCTTTACTACTACAAAATTCGCGCATCCATTTTGCTAGCAGAAGCACACCATCAGAATTATTGTAAATTTCTTGAGATTTCATTGATGCTTTCTTTGCGAATAGCGTTGATGATTGAATCTCATATTCTGTATAATGTCACATTGAGAAAAATGGCTTCACCATGTGTCAGAGTCAGAAGCCATCAAACGTAACTCTACAGGCAACTTTAAGCCACTATACCATTGCTAACGTCCGGTACATTTGTGCAAGTAATACACGTTAAACCAGCATTTTGGGTATATTCGTTGTTTGCGTTAGAAGTTTTATGTGAAACATAAATTTCAGGTTTAAATTATTGTTATTGTGGGTTCCTGAAGCAAAGCCACATCGAATAAAATTTATGATTGCGGAGTAACGGCAGAGGTAACGTCCGTTACTTTTTTTCGGTAACGGTAACGGTAACGCGTTACATTTTTTTGTAGGTAACGTAGGGCGGTAACGCGTTCCTTTTTTCATAGTGTAACGAGTAACGTATTTAGTTACTTTTCTTCAGTAACGCCTACAACACTGGTGAGGTGACTGCTCGAGGGCCGCACCTCTCGTTTCGCTGGCTTCCTTTCTCTTCGCCGGGAGCTCACTAAGTGAATACTCTTCGTTGCCGCTCCGCAGCATGAACGGCAGCAGCGCGACGGGCTCGCAACGCAGCAGCAGCTCGGGAAGATCTCGCCTTGCCAATAACCAGCCAACACATGATGTTACGTTACGGTCTCCGATGCGTATCGTACGACTGCAAACGTCCCACCACCATCAGGGGCACCTGTATCGATGTTGCCTTCTCGAACTTTTCATTGCGTCCCATCATCGATGATCCCTTGGCAACATACTTTACTGATCATAAAGCAATCATCTTTAAAGGGAAACGAGTCCCCAAGCTCATCGAGGGACGCCCTTCTTGTACTTTGTAAAAGAACATCTCTTGTGTATATGTAATGCATATAGTTCATCCATCATAAAGCAATCATCTTTAAAGGGAAACCAGTCCCCGAACTCATCGAAAGACGCCCATCTTGAACTTGGTAAAACAACATCTATTGTGTATATATGTTTATAGTTCATCGACATGTATATAAACTTCATCAAAATGTATATAGGGCATCCAGCCTTACACTAATAAACATTGTGTATGTAATGCATACATAACAACGTTGTCACGTTTATATACGATGGTAGAGGAATGTGTTTGAACTTGGTAAAACAACATCTTTTGTGTATATATAATGTTTATAGTTCATACAAATATATATATACTTCATCAAAATGTATATAGTGCATCCAACCGTAAATTAATAAACATTGTGGATGTAATGTATGTATAACAACGTTGTCACGTCTATATATGATGGTAGAGGAATGTGCACGGAGCATTCGCGGGTTACCCTATCATTTCCGAGCAAGCTCCTCTAACATCATTCACTTCGTGGATATGGCGGTGAATTTTTTTCTTCCGAATTTTACGAATGGTAAAAGGGCTTCGAATGGATGTAGGCACCACAGCGCTAACGGCGGTCTTGCTGTATGCGTGAAGTTCGAGGGAAGCAGTACACGATGCGAAACAATTATATGGCTGAACGCAGTGTGCCCTAGAAGTAGGAAGTGCGGTATGAAGATGCGATCGAGTTCGGGCGAAAAGTCTTATGTACATTCTTCAAGCATCGATGCGAATGTGTGTTGTGGCTGGGTGAGCGCGCGCTATGACGACAGTCGCTGCTGAAGGCGCACACACAAGGTAGCTTCAGCGCAGGTTTCGTAAAGGACGATTCTTGGAAGGCCAAGGTATACTGCAAATGCTTGCGCTTCAATCGACTGGAGGACGCGTACGTTTGTTCTTCGGGTCGTGCCTAGAACAAGTAAGCCGCAGCGCTGAAAGCGAGGAAAAGTACAGCATAAATTTGAAGCATCGCTCGTACAGATGCACGCCACGATTTTCCCGCAAGAAGCCTTAGGGCATTGGTGATCATGAAGAGTTTCTTTCTCATTTAGGCGTTGTCAGGACTCCAGGAAATGTCCCGATCTATTATTACTCCGAAAAAGGTTTGTCTTCTCATAGCTGATAGCGCGTCCATTGATTCTGATGGCACAGTCGCCTTGCGCGCAAACGGAACCATCGAGCACTTCTCAGAAGATAGCTCTAGTCTCCGTCCTTGAAGTCCGAGTAGTCGCTCTCTGACGCCTGGCACCTACGACGACGGATTGCTGGGCACCTCTCCAATTTCACTTGATATAGGCAAAACTTTGATCAAGATTGAAAATTATACGCAGCGTCGTTTCGAGTATACCTTTCCCGAGAACCTTCTTTATTTTCCTCACACGGCTTCTCCATGGGTAACCTGTCCTTTGACAAGTCGGTGGGGGAAGAAACGGTGTTCTGCGACTTGCCTAGGCCCTTGACTTTTGTATAGGTGGGAATGTGGACATGTCCGTGGGCTTAACTGTGCGTAAATCACTGCGTCTTAGCACTTAGACTACGTAACAAGAACATTAGGTCAAGGCGGCTGTTATACAGTAAAGCCTCGGTGATACGAATCTCGCGGGGCTACCAAAAATATTCGTATCATTCAAAATTCGTATCACCAGAAAACATGGAAAATTAGTATGCGATAAAAGAAAGTTGGCATACGTTTTGATTTAGTGTTTCTCAGGCCCGCAGGGACGTCATGAACAACTCTGAATGACTGCCAGTAAAGTTTTTAGACGTCAACGATCATACTTGTACTAGTAAATATACGGTGAATGCGCGCGTGCGTAATTAATGAACAAGAGGTGTTGTGCCCCGTGACCACTAGTAGCCCCTTCCTAATCTTACTACGCTTTTCTGCATCACATAAGAGTACGGCGGCAAAAGTGACTTAAGCAGCGCTTTGCACACGATAGATAGCCAAGCTCCTTCGCCAAGACCGTCCGCTTCGTCTCTTGGGGTATTCGTCCACCTTTAATGGGACTTCATGACGGACCCGCACCCCAAGTTTCAGTCTTGTTTCATAGAACGTCTGATTGCGGGGGCATGGCTTGCATCGTCATGGCAGGCATGTGTTAACACAGTAGAAAGACGCTGCTGCCTCGAGCACAGGAACACCCGTCAACGCGTCGGAAAAAAAAGGCGCGACGTCCACGTCATCTGTAATCTAAACGCGAAGGCGCCTAAAGGCCTCCGAGATTCGTACATACTATCTCGGAGGCAACGATGCACCGTTGATGGTTGCGCAGCGCGTATGCCCGCGCCCGCGCGTGACTGCTGGCTCTTCCGTGACAGCGCAGGCGGCACCTCTTCGTACCTTTGCGCTGGCGTACGTTCGTATCAAACGTCGCGGGGTGCAAATCGGTTCGCAGCAACCGTACTCCAATACATTGCAGGCTGATGGGCCTTGGCCGGGACCACAGAAAAATTCGTATCACCCCGAAATTCGTACGAGCCGTGATCGTATCACCGAGGTTTTACTGTATGCCACTCCCCGTCAAAACGTCAAATTCCGTTCTTTAAAACAATGTAGTTGATGATCGAACGCAAAGTAGAAGACATGTTTTCCCCGACGATCCATCTTCGGGCTTCCCCATAGTGGGTGATGCGCGTTGTTATCGCCGGTAATAACCCACGTCCACATGAGCGCGTAATATGGCAAAGTCAAAGCGGCTTGAAGGTGAAATATACAGACCTACTAGCATGAAAGTGAATTGACTCCGTTTTACTCTCAAGTACAAGCATTGGTCGTTATCGTGAGGTGTTACCATTGACGTTCAATGTAGGCAAGCTCACACCTGGTATAAACGATGGCTTTACTCTGGTATTTGCAGGTAGTAAACTTGAAACCTCGTATTTAGATAATCGTATCGCAATGTGAAGGCGTGGTAAGCAAATGACGATAATCGGAAACTGATCATTAAATGGAAATGGCTGAATATACTAAACGCGGGGTTGAAGGCCTCGGTTTAGAAAATTGTAGCTGCTTTGACATTTATACGCAAGGGCTGCAGTGGAGGAGCCATGGTACTTCCCCCGATTTGATAACACGGGCTTTAGAGCATCCAGCATTTGAAGTGCACCATGAGCAGCCGGAGTGTGAATGTTGGTTAGAAGTACTCGAATGGTGTTCACGAGAATGAGAATTTTAACAATGCTGACTTCCTCATCTTGACTGTCGCCACAGACTCGTTCTGAACTAACATTGAACGAAGGATGCTGCAGCTCTACTGGCGTATTTATGGACGGCAGCGCTGGCCATGCGTCAGGCGGGCCAATTATTATTGCATCTTCGTAAGGTGCTTGTCGATGACACCGCTTCGAGCTTGTGGTGTTAGGCGGATGGTCTGTCTGTGGGAGTGGCCGATCCCTCGCTTCGGCAGCAGGGTCTGCCTGTGGGTGGAACCGTCTCTGACAATCTGCCTGAAATCTTGCTACGCCGTCTTTATCTTTGGGTAGTCCTTTGACCATGCATCATGAAGGCCGTGATAGGTGCGGCACTTGCTATGTTCTGCATGGCAGGTTTCTATACTGCGTGACTCAGAGCATCGCGAACACACGGCAGAATTTGTGCAAACAGCGCTGACGTGTCCTATATTGCAACAGTTCTCTCGCTGAAGTGGTATTGGCGCAGACGACCGCACAGCGCGTCGAAAATGAGTGACTTTGACTTGTGATGGAAGGCTGTATCCCGTAACAACAAGCTTCACACACAGCGAAATACAAGACAGGATGATAAGTCCTTCCGTCACCGGCTTGATGGGAATGGGAAAATCACTTTTGCTGATGAAAGTGAGCCGCATAGTGCTTGCCGTCTGGCATGAAAGAACGTATATGTATGTTCCCGAACTCATTGACATTGCTCAATACGTCCATGCAATACCTTGCGTAACGTCTATCGCGAGAACATTTTTTAGACTATTGATTCTCGCATCTGTTATTTCTCCCGGGGAGATGGCCTGAAGAGAGATATGCATGGCTTGACTATTACGCCGGCCAGTACTTTAGCAGCTTACAAAGCAACAAAATAACGTGAACGGGTGACTCGCGGATTCATAGTAGCTTTAGTTGTTGAAAGAGAAGACACAAGTAGCCTCCTCTTTGCTGTGCGTCTTGTCGCGGGCACCAAAGCCATTTCCATCCTAGCTCCCGTCACTGGATATAGAGTACATCAGCGAGTACTCGCTGTCGGCTTCTATCAGGTGGCCGGAGCGCCTGCATGGAGCGCCTGTAGTTGACGTGGAAGGTATAGGCGGAGGCGCAGGTAATGTCACGTCCACTTCCGCAGTCACAAGAATCGCGTCTTGCGCAAACACCAGAGGAAAACACGAAAGATCGCAGAGACTGAAAGTAGCAGTCTACAGCGGAACCACTTCGTCCTATTCATCATCGTCAGTCTGTCTTATGTCCACCAAATGATGAAGGCCACTCTTAAAGATCACCCTGTCGTGCCCGAGAAAATTGCATTTTTTATGGCACGAGTAACGCGTGTCGTTCTTGCTTCTGTTCCAAGCACTTCCGGTTGAGCAGTTATTTCCATGCTTCCGAATATTCAGAAAATGTGTTATAAAACGTAAAACTAGTATGAATTCGAAGGCTCCTGTTCAATGTAATAGTTATATTGAAAACATAAGACATCGGAGCATAAATCTATTGAAGATAAGTGTAATTTAACCCTGTAAAGACCACCGTATCATATTTGATACATTAAATATAATGCATCAAAAAAGGTAAAAACCCGTCAGAGCTTCATGCAAAAGCCGTTATTGCATATTTAACGTATAAGTTACACTGAGGTACTCATTTAATCAAAGCAATTAATAATTTGCAATTAAGAATAAGTTATGTTCGAAAGAAAATTTCACCATTTTTCTCTTAAAATGAAATCTACAAGAAGAGTAAATATGGTGAGTGTTTTCTCACAATTTTTGTCAAGGCATAACGCCTTTTGCGCGTTACAGGGTTTATTGTCAAGATTCTTACTGAAAATTCATCGATTGAGTTCATTAAAAGAACAGACGTTTTTCTAGTGACTAGCTGGAATCGTTGAGGAACCTGACGGAGATCTCAACGACGCGCTTCCATTTACGCGGACTCTGAGATCTACTTGGGTAGCGCGCAAAAAAACAAACTTAAAACAAGAAATAGACTTGTGCATACAAACGCCGACGTGCGTTTGCGTGCACAAGATACTTAAGATACTTAAGTCAAGCATTAGGGTCGATCGCCTCCAAATTTTTGTCTCCGAATTTGTCAATTTCGGCGTTCCTGCTAACCTTTTACCGCCGTCTGCCACGCTTCCCACCTCTCGGTATTAATTCCGTTGCTCTAACTCACCATCGACAATTTCTACGGTTCACTTGATCTGGCCAGGTCAATTTTTTTTCTTAATGGCTACTATGACACCGGCTACCCCTGCTCATTCTCTGATCTACTTTGTTGTATTGCTATCTCTTAGCGTTACTGCAATCGTCGTTCCTTTCATTGCACGCTATGTGATTGTTAAGTTATTCTCCAGTGTTTGTTTTTCGGCACGTTTCTGCGTCATACGAGGTCTGTTACAAAAGTATACGACCTTATTTTTTTTGCGAGCACCTGATGGATTTCAAACAAGCGCGCTTGCATCAGCCGACCTTGAACCTTCGTGCGCATGCGTGAACTTTTTCCCGCCTGCCAATAGCGTCAGTCGCTGGGACGCAGCGTTTGAGTGAGATCGTGCGCAGTGCTCTCGTCAGTTTTTCATTGCAAGGAAAATGACGGAGCGACTAGAGCAGCGCTACTGCATCAAATTTTGCCAGAAACTGGGCGACAGCCAAGTGGAAACCATTGGGAAGATGAAGACGGCTTTCAGTGACTACGCTATGAGCCGCACACAGATTAAGGAGTGGTACAACCGGTTTAAAGACGGCCGCACATCGGTGGAGAGCAAGCCGCGCTCCGGTCGGCCATCACCATGCCGAAATGACCAGGTCATTGCCGAAGTGAACGCTGTGGTGATGCGGGACCGTCGTGTGACTATCCGGGAAATTGCGGAAGAGGTGGGCATCAGCACTTTCTCTGCACATTCCATTATGACCGAAGATTTGGCCATGGAGAGAGTTGAGGCGAAATTCGTGCCGAAACTGCTCACGGTAGAGCAAAAGCAACTTCGTGTTGAAGTCTCACAGGACATGCTGGATTTCCAAAGCAGTGACCCTAACTTCATGAACACCATTATCACTGGCGACGAGTCTTGGGTGTACGGGTACGCCCCGGAAACCAAATCCCAGTCGTCACAGTGGAAGCATTCCACGTCGCCAAGACCAAAGAAGGCCCGCCAAGTGCGCAGCAGCGTCAAAGTGATGCTGAGTGCTTTCTTTGACTCCTGCGGTGTGGTACACCACGAGTACGTACCACAGGGTCAAACAAGTACTCCACGAGTACGTACCACAGGGTTAAACAATCACCAAAGGGTACTACAGGGATGTCCTCCGTCGCCTACGTGATGCTGTGCGGCGCAAGAGACCTGAGTTGTGGTCAACAGGAAACTGGCACATCCATCACGACAATGCTCCTGCACATTCCTCACATTTGGTTCAGACTTTTTTGGCGAAAAGTCAGACTCCTGTAGTTCAACAGGCTCCTTACTCTCCTGATATGCCCCCCTGCGACTTCTGGCTGTTTCCCAAACTCAAGAGGACATTGAAAGGAGAGCGATTTCATACAAGGGAGTACATTATGGCTGCAACGACAGCTGAGCTAAACTCCATTCCGAAAGAGGCCTTCTCAGAATGCTTCCAACAATGGCAGCGCCGCTGGGAGAAGTGTGTGGAGTCCCACGGGGACTACTTTGAGGGGTATTAGGCTTCCAACGCTCCAATTATGCCAGTTTTTTGCTTCTACCAAAGGTCGGATACTTTTCTAACAGACCTCGTATGTCACAAATAGTTACACGTCATAAATGTCATCTTTTAGGCACGAAAACGATCCACTGGCTCATAAAAGTAATCATGCAGTGAGGAATACGCCTTAAACTATTTCTCAGGTTGCAGAATAGGGTTGTGTCCCATTTGTAAATCGGCCATTGTTCGATACCTGAAAATTTACTTGATTGTGCCCGATCAATTTTCATGTGTGTGATGCTCTCGGCACCTGCAGAACTTGTGCCCTCTCCTATATCGCCACAGCGGCACTCGATACTTGCCATCATCAGAAAGTTTGTACGAACATAAATAAGAAATGTTCAAATAACTGAAACATTACATAAACTTTAAAGTGAAACATATTCTATGTTACAACGTTTTAACGAATGCTAGAGTATTTGCATGCGACGTTACTTTGATGAAAACGTGTATGGGTGTGCGGCGCGGGCTCGCCAGGCATGTCGACTTAAAACACGTCGTGCAAGGTTACGAACGAGAAGGAAAAGAAAGAGCCTGGCGTTCTTTTTGTCCGTTATTTTTTCCTTCTCATTCGTTATCTTGCGCCACGTCTTTCAAGGAGCTATGCAGAAACTAGTCCAGCATAGTGTGTTTTAAGCTATTGGGTTGTTCGTATTCCGACGTAACGTCGGCACCCACGTTTACGCGCTGGCGTCCATTTTATCGAGGAAAGGTGGACGCTGCAGTGTGCTCAGGCGTCTATCATGAGCAGCGTTCGTTGGCGCATTCCGGCGGGACCGAGCAACGATCCACTATAAGTCGCCGAGTAAGAGTTGTGCATATGTGGCATTTATTACACTGGTACTAGAGCGGATAGCCAGCACCACGCAACCGTCGCCAACATTAGGCAACCACTGACATTAGCCAGCACTAACCAACGCTTAGGCGTCATTGTAACGTTGGCTAATTTACAGGTAGTGAATATTACCCAGCGCCAACCAACACTTTCACGTCATTGTAAATTTGGCTATCTTACAGTTAGTTACTATTCACCAGCAATTATTGACATATACACGTCATCGAAATGTTAGACAATTCCAATTCTTCAGATCATGGAATAGCTCTCGCAGCACGTGCTATTCTATGATCTTCAAAAAACAGAACTCTGCAACAAAATGAAGCCGCATCGTTTGTCTGCAACCAGATTACACAGCCTGAAACTAGAGTGACATCGCAGTAACAATCAGTTTCGGTTTTCGGCTTTGAGCAAAAACTGCTTTGATGTTCAACATTCACGTTGCGCTGGCTACTCTGGCGAGAACTCTGTTCTAGAAGAGCTATGTACATGCACATTAATCTCATAATTTATTTTTTTTGTTTCCTACTTGGATGTGTATTGAAGGCGAACTAAGGGGTGAAAAACTGCGCTTTTTGTTCTAAGCTTTTGCTTATTCAAAATGTAACTTACAGTTCAATAAGAAAAACTCGATACATAATAACGCTTACTTTCTATCTGGCTACAAGTATGACGCTGAAATTGAATGGCGTGGCAGGTTTTAGGTCCTTTTCAAATCTGCCCTACAGAAACCCTGGCTCCAACATATATCTGATGGTTTGGCGTTGGCAACATATAAATTAAGAAAACAAGCGTATAAAAAATTCCAAGGCTGCATTGAGGTGATAGCCCTTATAACAACTCATGCATTTGCAGCTCGCTAAATACGAAGGTATGTTTGGTTATGTTTTTGAACTGTAAGTCCACAGCATTCGCACAGATAATAATTCTAAGTGGATACTTATTATTCCCTTACTTGGACGTCTCTTGACAGCAGTCGGCACAGGGGAACCTGCCAAAGGAAAAAAATCCTGATAATTTAGAGACTGCGACGAAAAAAATAACCAGATGTCAGCTTCCGACTACAAAAAATTTGTAATATAGGAGCAAGAAGAACGTTCACGTTCTTCTAGTTTTATGTAATGTGACATGTTTGTCAGCAGTTTTTCTAGTGCGCATTGCTTAGTTGTCGAAGGCCTCAGAAAAATACCACGACGAAGTTTTCAGCGCACATCCATAGCTTCTTTCAATGCTGCGTTGATAGAAAACCTTCAAAGGATCACTTCCTTTATTTTTACTATACGAAAAATATTGCCGAATATTTTATACCGTGCAGATGTCAAAAAGAAATACGCAAATGCGCTTTCAGCAGCGTGTTGTTTCGCTAGCACAATAAAAAAGCAGAAAACCATAACGAATAACAATAAAAATGAAGTTGCAGACTGCCATAAATATGCAACCTACTCAGTAGCCCCGTTTCCGTTTATTTAGGACGATATCAACATCAGTTGTAACGTCTCCCGGTCTTCTGAAAGGCGGTCGTGGAGACCATGTGGGTATTATCTAGAAAACTGTCAGCACAAAGTTATGCCGTATATTACGTGAGTAGATTGTTTCAATATACATTTCTCCGTTGGCGACGTGTGCCATACGCGAAAATTTATAGAAATGTTTGGGGCACCGCAAATGTTGCAGCAAATATTAAATTCAGACATGACATAATACGTTTAGAAATAGGTTGAGACAAAGAAGTCTAGCGCACTAGAAGTAAACATCTTCATTCATCACAGCATATTTCTTGCAGAACCACGGTAAGTGCAGCGTCTGATAGTAGTTTTGAGCAACAGAATGAATATTATTTTCAAAAGACTGAATCAGACAATCTTTAATGCTTACCGTCAAGCCGCAGTCATGGAAAACTACGCTTCTCATAAAAAGGGGCGCACGCCGAGGTCTGTGTGGATTACAGCAGTGATTTCAGTGAATAAAAGGACGTCAAACATCTACCTGAGCGACCTAAGGTGAACTGGTGGGGGATGTCTCGAATTTTATTTACCTATTGCACTATCCTGGACACTTAGTTGTGAGAGGGTTAATACGGTGGGATTTTGATATATAGTATGTAGTTGGTCATTATAAGTACGGAGTAATCCGACATATATTTCTCCTTCAGTAGATGATGTTGCGTTCTCGCATCAGAGGAATCAGTTCAGATGAATTGGATGTCATTTATGGTGACGTTGGCGGCCTCTGAAACATGCGGTCAAACCTTATATCATCATCATCATCATCAGCCTGTCTACGCCCACTGCAGGGCATAGGCCTCTCCCATGTTCCGCCAATCAACTCGGTCCTGTGCTTTCTGATGCCACGTTATACCTACAAACTTCTTAATCTCATCTACTCACCTAATTTTCTGTCTCCCCCTCACGCGTTTGCCATCTCTTGGAATCCAGTCAGTTACCCTTAATGACCACCGGTAATCCTGTCGACGTGCTACGTGCCCGGCCCATATCCATTTCTTCTTCTTGATTTGAACTATGATGTCCTTAACCCCCGTTTGTTCCCTGACCCACTCTGCTCTCTTCCTGTCTCTTAAGGTTACAACAATCATTTCCTTTCCATCGCTCGCTGCGTCGTCCTCAAGTTAAGTTGAACCCTCTTTGTAAGCCTCCAGGTTTCTGCTCCGTAGGTAAGTACCGGTAAGATGCAGCTGTTATATACCTTCCTCTTGAGGGATAGTGGTAGATTACCATTCATGATTTGGTAATGCTTGCCGAATGAGCCCCATGCCATCCTTATTGTTTTAGTTATTTCACTCTGATGGTTCGGCTCTGCGGTTACTACCTGTCCTAAATAGACGTACTCCTTTACAACTTCCACTGTCTCGCCACCTGTCGCAAAGCGCCGTTCTCTGCCAAGATTGTTCCACATTACTTTAGTTTTATGCATATTAATTTTCAGACCTACTCTTCTACTTTCCGTATCCAGTTCAGTAATCGTGAGCTGTAATTCGTCTCCCGCGTTACTCATCAATGCAATGTCATCCGCGAATCGCAGGTTACTGAGATACTCTCCATTAACTCTTATCCCTAATTATTCCCAATCTAGGGCCCTGAAGACCTCCTGTAAACACGCGGTGAATAACATTGGAGAGATCGTGTCTCCCTGCCGTACCGCCTTCTTTATTGGGATTCTGTCGCTTTCTTTATGGAGCACTATAGTGGCTGTGGATCCGCTGTAGATTTCTTCCATTATGTTTATATAGGCTTCGTCGATGCCCTGATTCCGCAGTGCCTGCATAACTGTCGATGTCTCCCCCGAATCAAATGCCTTCTCGTAGTCTATGAAGGCTATGTATAGGGGTTGGTTGTATTCCGCGCATTTCTCTATCACCTGATTGATTGTATGAATATGGTCTAGTGTTGAGAAGCCTGTACGAAATCCTGCCTGGTCCCTTGGTTGATTGAACTCCAATGTCGTATTGATTCTGTTAGAAATTACTTTTGTAAATAGCTTGTGGACAACGGACAGTAAGCTTATGGGCCTGTAATTTTTCATGTCCTTGACGTCCCCTTTCTTATGGATCAAGATGATGTTGGTATTCTTCCAAGATTCTGGTATCCTCCCCGGCGAGAGACACTTCGTATACAGGGTGGCCAGTTTTTCTAACATAATCTCTCCACCGTCTTTCAACAGGGCTGATGTTACCTGATCCTCACCAGCTGCTTTGCCTCTTTGCATTCCCTTTAGGGCTTTCTTTACTTCTCCTGTCAATACTGGTGGGATGTCAGATTCCATTGCCCTATTATTGCTTCTTATGTTATCATCCTGACTGTCTCGGCTGCTGTACAGATCTCTGTAGAACTCTTCCGCTACGTCAACTATTCTATCCATATTGGTTGTGAGCTTGCCTTTCTTGTCCCTTAATGCATACATGTGATTTTTGGCTATGCACAGTTTTGTCTTCATAGCTTTGAGGCTTCTTCCGTTCTTTAGAGCATGCTCAATTCTCTCCATATTATACTTTCATATGTCGGCTACTTTACGCCTATTGATTAACTTCAAAAGCTCCGCCAGCTCTATTTTGTCTGTTGCATTTGAGGCTTTCATAGCTTGACGTTTCTTAATGAGGTTTTTCGTCTCTTAGGATAGCTTACCAGTGTCCTGTCTAAAGACTGTACCCCTGACTTCCACTGCACACTCCTTAATGATACTAGTCAAATTATCATTTATTTGAGTCAACGCTAAGGTCGGTATCCTGGGTTCAAGCCGCGCACCCATTCCGAAGTGAAACTGAATTCCCGTACTTTCCCTCTCAGAGCTACATCATTAATCGGCTTCTTGCGTATCAGTTTCTGCCGTTCCTTCCTCATGTCTAGTTGAATTGTAGATCTTACCATTCTATGGTCACTGCATTGGATCTTGTTATCTACTTCCACATCCTGTACAATGCCCGGGTGGCCGCACATTAAGAAGTCTATTTCATTTCTAGTTTCGCCATTAGGACTCCTCCACGTCCACTTACGAGTAGCCCGTTTTCTATAGAAGGTATTCAAGGGGCGTAAATTATTGCGTTCTGCAAATTCTACTATAACTCCCCTCCGGCGTTTCTAGAGCCGATGCCATATTCCCCAACTACATGATCTCCAGCCTGCTTCTTGCATACCTTTGCATTAAAGTCGCCAATCAGTACAGTATACTGTGTCCTTACCTTACTCATTGCTGATTCTACGTCTTCGTAGAAGCGTTCAACCAGTTGATCATCATGGCTGTATGTAGGCGCGTAGGCCTGTACCACCTTCATCTTGTTCCTCTTATAAAACTTAATTACGATACATATCACCCTCTCATTAATGCTATAGTATTCCTCTATATTACCAGCTATTTCTTTATGAATAACGAACCCCACCCCTAGTTCTCTTCTGTCAGCTAATCCACGACCTCCCACATGAATACACCAATTAACCCCCGGCCCTCAGTCCCCAGCGGCTGCGAAGCAACTGACCAAGGCGGCGGTCAGAGCTGCGACGCAGCAGAGGGTGCTAAGAATCTCTGGGTCCGGACAGGCCGCCATTGGAATCTGAATTTGGCTACGTATAACGCTAGAACTTTAGTGAGGCGAGTCTAGCTGTACTATTCGAGGAATTGGAAGGTGTTAAATGGGATGTTCAGTGAGGTTAGGAGGCCACATGAGGCTTATAAAGTGCTGAAGAACGGACACGTCCAAACCTTATAGTGCCTTCACAAAAAAAGGCTTTAGGTAGACGCGCGTCGTGGTGCAAGTTAGGCCAGTACAACTAATAGCCGAAGCACTATGTCAGGTGCTTTTCCTTAGCCAGGTATTGTAACATCTGGTAAAAAAAGCCGGCAGATCCCACGCATTGTGGGAATCGGTGTAATGCGAAGCAGCCAGCAAAGAGCTGCATACATCGTCTTGTATGTCATTGAGGAAAATGCGTGCTATGGTTTTCATGTTAACTCCTATTATTTATGTTCGCCACACAGTAAGGTCGCGCAATACCAACTTCGGGGTAGATCAAGCTAGCGAAACGGCCGCCAGCGCACCATGAGCGTGGCACGTGTGTCATGCTGTACATGACGTGTGTCATGACTTTCATGTTAACTCGAGTTACTTATGTTCGTCACACAGTCACATCGCCAGTTACCAATTTCGGTGTATATCAAGCTAGCGAAACGGCCGCCAGCGCACCATGAGCGTGGCACGTAAGTCATGCTGTACATGACATGCGTGTCATGATTTTCATGTTAACTCGTGTTATGTTCGTTACACAGTCACGTCGCAAGAGACCAATTTTGGTGTATATCAAGCAAGTGAAACGACCGCCAGCGCACCATGAGCGTGGCACGTAAGTCATGCTGTACATGACATGCGTGTCATGATTTTTATGTTAACTCGTGTTATTTATGTTCGTTACACAGTCACGTCGCAAGGTATCGATTTCGATGTATATCAAGCTAGCGAAACTGCTGCCACGCACCATGAGCGTGGCACGTAAATCATGCTGTACATGACATGCGTGTCATGATTTTCATGTTAACTCGTGTTATTTGTGTTCGTTACACAGTCACGTCGCAAGAGACCAATTTTGGTGTATATCAAGCAAGCGAAACGACCGCCAGCGCACCATGAGCGTGGCACGTGTGTCATGCTGTACATGACGTGTGTCATGACTTTCATGTTAACTCGAGTTACTTATGTTCGTCACACAGTCACATCGCCAGTTACCAATTTCGGTGTATATCAAGCTAGCGAAACGGCCGCCAGCGCACCATGAGCGTGGCACGTATGTCATGCTGTACATGACATGCGTCTCATGATTTTTATGTTAACTCGTGTGTTATTTATGTTCGTTACACTCACGTCGCAAGGTACCAATTTTGGTGTATATCAAGCTAGCGAAATGGCCGCAAGCGCACCATGAGCGTGGCACGTAAGTCATGCTGTACATGACATGCGTGTCATGATTTTCATGTTAACTCGTGTTATTTATGTTCGTCATACAGTCACGTCGCGCAATACCAATTTCGGGGTAGATCGAGCTAGTGAAACGCCCGCCAGCACCCCATGAGCGTGGCACGTAAGTCATGCTATGCGTGTCATGATTTTCATGTTAACTCATGTTATTAAAGTTCGTCACACAGTCACGTCGCAAGATACCAATTTTGGTGTATATAAAGCTTGCGAAACGGCTGCCAGCGCACCATGAGAGTGGCATGTAAATCATGCTGTACATGACATGCGTGTCATGGTTTTCATGTTATGACATGTCATTGATGTTCGTCATACAGTCATGTTACGCCATACCAGTTTTGGTGTACAGTCACGTCGGAAGATACCAATTTTGGTGTATATCAGGCTAGCGAAACGGCTGCCAGCGCACCATGAGCGGGGCACGAAGTCATGCTGTACATGACATGCGTGTGATGATTTTCATGTTAACTCGTGTTATTTATGTTCGCTACACAGTCACGTCGCAAGAGACCAATTTTGGTGTACATTCGATTAACCAAGCGACCAGGAGAGGACAAAGTCGTAGGCGGATAGATAGATAGATAGATAGATAGATAGATAGATAGATAGATAGATAGATAGATAGATAGATAGATAGATAGATAGATAGATAGATAGATAGATAGATAGATAGATAGATAGATAGATACGATCAAAGTCGCAGAAGTTCGCTAAGAAATGCTTCGCATTTAAAACTACTCTACAACACCAGTAGTGGATGTCATTCGCACACTGCTTTTCACTGCGTCTGATCGCACGCCCAGTTGTGACCATTGCAGTCCGCTTCGTTGTAGTGTACGCAGGTTTGCTGCAATGCAGAGAGCCTGCAAAACAAATACCAACTTGACTCCTGAATTATCTGTTCACTTGGCAGTTGTACGTGACAGAAATAAAGATATGATTAGATTTTATTATAAGCTGTCAAAGTGGGGACTGTCTCGCTTTAAGCTTAAGATATTGTGGAAGAGTGAGCAAATCGTGCCTATATATGCTGGTAAAGAAGGCAGTGATGGACATACCCTACTGAACGATTCGCAATTACTTGAAGTCTCCGTAATTCCCTGATCTTTTGTCTTGCACGCGTCTAAAGCGACATATGAGGACTAAACGCATTGGATCATCGTTTACACGGTCCCTTACTGTTCTACGCTGGTGGTGCCGAATTTCTCTATAAACCGATCCCCATTCCTAATGAGGTTTATAGCGCCAGAAAAGACACGGACAAAAAAAAGTGGCATAAACAGGTTCTTTCTGTGTGTCAGTTCTTTGTCCGTGTTGTTTCCTGAGCTCTAAACCTCATGTCATACAAGGATGCCCAAACCTCTACGTTAATGAGCCCTATTGCATAGCACACAAATGAAACAGAAATGTAAGATGACATGTAATATTTCATTGAGACTCGTGACAACACGCGATCCTTGCCTAGGGCTGTATGTTTCATTTTTTAATTTAAATAATTTTGATATACAGAATCTGTCCGTAGAATATGATACTGGGTCTGGTAAAAATATATTGTATTGATCATTATATATTATTCGAATTCTTAAAAATCGCTTACTGCCCTCATAAAAAATGTGTTTAGACAGTCTATAGACTGTCTAAACACATTTTTAGACAGTATACAGACTGTCTAAATAAATGTTGGTAAAGGTAGGGCGTCGATAAACCGATTCCAACACGATTACAACACTGCAAAGGCTCTTTGAAAGTTAGCTGCCGTGACCTCGCTCAGAAACACTGTCGAAACGTTGACCGTTCTGGCGTTTCTTGAGCTTTGAGAACAGGTAGAAGTCTGCCGGGCTCACGTCAGCGCTGTACCAGGGTTGCATCAGCGCTGATGCCAGCCCGGCGGACTTCTTTTCAACGTCCTAGCAAGCAATATTGAGGAATTTAAATGATATTGTAGCATGGATAGGGCGCAGACAGGAGCGCCAGCTAAAGAAGACGACGAGGACTGCTGTTCGTGGTGTTCGCGCTTGCTCGGCTTGGACCTGTGGTAATTTTTTAGGGGCGAAGCTCCTTAAAGCGGCACCCGTTCGTCCCCGTCGTAGTGCGTAACCAGTCTTAACGCTAGTACCAGATCTTGACCTCCAAGGTGGTGCCGGTGGGAGATTTCTCCTGTGCGTTGTTGAACAATAAAAAATTCGCAGCGTGCGCGTTAACTAAAAGCCGAATTCTTCTGTCTCTCATTCCCGGGAACATTAGCAGCCATTGGCATGTTCCAGTAGGAAACGTTAGTAGAAGTGTAAGTGTAAGTGTTAGCTAAAAGCCGACTTCCTCTGTCTCTCATTCCCATTAGCAGCCATTGTTTACCTCCAAGGTAGTGCCTGGTGAGATTTCTCCTGTACGTGATTAAACAATAAAAATTTTGTTCAAAACGCCGTTGATTGATGAAATAAACCAACGAAAGACGCCAGATGTTTTCTAAAAGCAAAACGAAAAGACGCCAGCTGCTTAACGAAAGACGCCAGATGTTTTCTAAAGCAATGGTTTTCTAAACAATGAAAATTCACAGCGTACATGTAAAATTAAAGTGAGCTGCAAGTCGTCATAACTCTCATCGAACCTTTAGTATAAACGCGCGCGATCTCACGTCGGTGATGATGTACTGGGCAGAATTCGCGGAAGATTCACGGTTTACCGATGAACCTCTGCAGCTTCGCCCACTCATCATCATTCACTCCGTGGATATGCTGTGATTTTTTTATAAACGCGTCACTGCCTCTACGTTAAACGCGTGCCAACGGCATATAATGAAGGGCGTCGAGGACGATGCGTTCCACATGCTTATGGCGAAAAACCCTCAAACAGTCGCAGACGTCATTGAACACTGCCATAGCTACGACGAGTTGCAAAAGCAGCGCATTTCCACGCGAAGTCCCACTTTCTACACGCCCAGCACGTCAGCATCGACCGTTGGCGCCATTGCTCCGGCGGTATTAACGCAGCAAATTCAGCAGTTCATCAGAGAGGAAGTGGCGCGCCATATGGCTTCTCCTGCGCCCTTTCTCCAAGGAAATACTCATGGGCCCACCTCGCCACTGCGACAAACCATCGAATAGCAAGTATTCGAGGCACTTCCGCCCACGTACCAGCCACCGCCTGTATCCGCGCCCCTGACTTAGGCGGACACCACGAGAATGCAGTCACACGCGCTGCCACACGTCGCGGACTCTACTCCCCAAAGAAGCGCCTCCTAAGCAAAGCGCGCTGGCAGGCCCGCACGTTCCGCTTTATCGCCGTCCTGCCACGCCTCCCATAACCCGTGGCGCACATCGGATAACCGGCGAATCTGTTATTACTGTTGCCTACCTGGGCATGTCGAGCAGGTATTTCGCTGGCGCGTCCTTCGTCCAGGTACCACTGATGAAAGTTACAGCTACGTCCGCACAGAGCCACTACAGTCGATGCTTCCCCACTCTACTTCAGGCACCTCTCCACCGAACCGCCACGCCTTCAACCTACGTTGTTCGCCCTCCACGCGCCGACGTTCGCTTTCGCCGATGGTTCGTCGTCCACCACCAGCTCAAACTGAAAACTGACCATCGCAGTTGTAGAGGCAAGAACTGCGCCGCTCTCGAACTCTACAAGGCCTCGTTACCTACCTGCTAACGAAGTAACTGTGTTCATTGAAGGTGTTGCCGTGCAATCATTAGTCGATACTGACCGTATCTTCATCGCGTGTCCCACCACTTGAAGATGATTGCTAAGCGAGCTGTAAAGGTGATCTTCTCTGCACTTTTGAAAATGTTTAAAGTTTGCAAAATGACGAATCCTTGCCCCCGAAAAGCACCAGCCTGTACCATAAACAACAAAAGTAAATATGTCAAATGCCAGGTTGGCGTGGTCTACGATATTCCCCTGTCTTGTGGCAAAAAGCACGTAGGCCAAACTGGGCAGTGCTTGAACAACAGGCTCAGACAGCATTGCAACGATGCTAGGAATGGCAGAGAGGGTCACCTGGCAATACATCGCAGAGATTGCAAGTGTGTACCGGATTTTCGCGCATGCTCCGTGATTGGCAAAAGTCGATACAAGTGGAATAAAATAATAATTGAGGCAAAAAAGATTATTGAAGCCTGTGATCGTTGCCTAAGTGCGGCCTCCGCATCTTTATCGCTCGAAGAGTTGCGATATCTCAGTGCGACTGCGCAGCAATGAAACGTGACAACACTGTCTGCATAAATAGCCCCCGTTTTTTTCTTGGAATAAACATTGTTGGCAGTGGCGCCCTGTGTGTATGTCTGCCTTTTCGTCCATCGTCTTCTTTGCGCCTACTATTTCGAATAATTCATAAGCTTGTTCTTTGTCACGGCGAGCCTCGCGAGCTACTCAGCAACCGCGGACATACTACGTTCCTCTTTGAAGCTGTAAAAGCCATCATTTGTCAATGCAATGTTCGGTATCCGACAGCCAGTGCGTACCATCCGCAAACCAATGGAATGGTTGAGCTCTTTACCCGCACACTGGGTGACATGCTGTCCATGTACGTGTCCTCTTACCACACCAACTCGGACGGCATACTACCCTTTGTTACGTACGCTTAAAATAGCGCCACTCAGTCTACGACAGAATTCTGTCCATTCTTTCGCCTTCATGGCCGCGTACCTTGCTCATTTATGGAGACAATTCTTCTGTGTCGCCCGGACGCTTCAGAGTCCACGTCTCTCTCTGAAGTCGCCACTTATTCCGAGGAATGCAGGCGATTTGCACGTTCCTGAACCGCACAAGATCGCGCGCGCCAGAAGAACCGTCACGAGGAAAACCTGCCTCCTCAGTCTTATTCGCCTGGAACGTTGGCGTGGCTTCGCGTTCCCTCCTCTGCTCATGGCTTTTCCACAAAGCTACTGCCTCAGTGCGAAGGCCCCTACCGCGTCCTCCGTCAAGCAACCCCGGTAAACTATATTGTTGAGCCTGTCCAATCATCTACAGACCGCCGCCGTCGCGGCTGCGAGACTGTTCACGTCGATCGACTGAAGCCGCACTATTACCCACCAGACGTGCCTGTTCCTTCGGTCGCCAGGATTGATCCTTTTCCGCGGAGGAATGATTTTTAGCATGGATAGGACGCAGGCAGGAGCCCCAGCGAAAGAAGACGACGAGGACGGTTGTTGTTGGTGCTCGCCCTTGCTCGGCTTGGACAGCCAATCCCCCAGTGTGGGTATGAGCCACAGCTTCTAAGGTCTGCTTCACTCTACTACTACTCTACAGCTGATCGCTTCACCTGTGGTGGTTTTCTAATAAACGCATCGCTGCCTCAACGTTAACCGCGTACCATCAATATGTGCGTATCGGATAAAAAAATTGTTCTATCAGACCTAGTCTTATTACTTTACGAACAGACACTGTGCTTTGCCATTCAGCGTACAGACTTTTGAAAGACTTGTCTGCGAGGGTAGATTAATTGAACAGTGAATCTCTTACGCACAGGCCTGAAATATGCAAATTATCGGAAAGATTTTGAAGATGAATTTGTAGCTCCATTAGAAGTTGTAAAGAAATACATCTCTCTTGCGAACGCGACGAAAGTTAATCCGCACCATACAACTGGAGCGCTTTACGCATATCTCTCATTCGCGATAGAATAAGAAACTAAGGTTTTTATTCGTGATCTTCCTGCGTTGCCCATACAGCACCAAATAAAAAGTGAAATGACACAACACGCGCATTCTCCGCTATAAATAGCTGATCTGCGTTTCTTGCGTATGTTTCATGCGCGCCTATGAGTAAAGCAAATGCTCTTGAACCTGGCACAAAGGCCGAGTGTCAGTTCCTTCTTTTCTGTTTTATTACATATGGTTTTGGGACGTTAATGTCCACGTATTAAAAATTATTACCTTTTATTACATATATAGTGCTAGTGTCCCTCTCACTTTGTAGAGGGCGCATGAAGTGCCCAAGAAGACACGTACTCATTTGCTCATCATAACACCTACGATCTGAAGCCAAAGCTTGCGTCTATGTACAGTAAATACCTGGTGATCGTTTATTTGAAGTGCTTGAACGTCCTTCTTACTAACAAATGATGTGTCCGGGAGCTCCTTAGCAAATTAAGTATCACTGAAAAATACGAGATATTTTACGCTGCCGTTTTCTCGCCTGACGTAGACAGCTGAACTCTCGAAGTTCTTTACATGTGGCGAAGCCTTAGAACTTGGGCGAAAAAAGATTGCGTTGTTGCTGAAATTGTCATGCAGAAATAGGAATGCGTGTCGTGTGCGATATATAGCAATGGTACGGCTCACTTCTGTAGGAACAGGGCCGTTTCCCCCCCCCCCCATATATATTGACGGACGCGGAAATTTTTAGCAAAGAAGAAGACCTACTACGAGTCCATCAATAAAGCGAATGCTTCCATATAAATTTTCGATTTTCGTTTAGTCTTGCCAAACTGACCAACGGCCATGGGAATTCCTGATGCATCATCATTAATTTGTCCGAGAATAAGCAAACATATTCTGATGATTACCGCTCGCACAATATGAACTGCGAAGCCCTACAGTATATTAACAAAAATGGTCAAAGTGCATTCGACAATCTGAAAGGTATTGCCTCTGAACGTGGTGTCGCCAAATTTTGCCGGCAAGCAATATGTATCTCTGACCACAAAATGTGCAACAAGATTACCAGTTTACAATATGACACCGACAGTGGGGACTAATAACAATGCGGAAATCTGAAACAGTTACCATGTTCAGACGTAGAATTCCTGGCTTGCCGAGTCGCCCTTATTTGCGGGTGTTTTGGTTGGGCTTGAACCTGCGAAAAACTGCCATGCATTATTAAACGCCATTTTGCGCCGTTCCACATCTGTTCATTACAATCCGCGTACAGAAATAGATAATAAAGCGCTGAAACAGTGCGCGATTAAATGAAATGAACAGATTATTGAAGGTATTTACCATTTCCATCACGCTATGTGTCAATTGGGGTTCGCTTGGAGTCTAATGGCTCCAGACAAACAAAAAAGGAAGGACTTTTTTGTGGACTTTTCGCAATCATCAGGAGAAAAAAATATCTTTTTGGACTTATTCAGGCAGTACAAAGTGGCAACGCAATACTCAGTCCCGGCGCAGACCGTCGCCTTTGGTACAGGTCTGTACGGCATTTTATTTTTACGGGAATACTTATCCCAATAGTTATCGTATGCTTTTTTTATTAGTTGCGTTCCTTCACAAATCATCATCCTGCTTGTACTGTATCGATTAAAGCCTTGGGAAAATAACAATAACAGGAACAATAATGCAGTAATAAGAATATTTGTTCGTGTTTCACGTCCCAAAACCACAGTAAGATTGTGAGAGACGCCATAGTGCAAGGGCTTCGGAAATTTTTACCGCCCGGGGTTCTTTGACGTGCACCTAAATCGAAGCACACGGGCCTCTAGCATTTTGCCTCCGTGGACACTGCGGTCCCCGCGGCCGGGATTCGATGCCGCGGCATGAGCCTTTGGAAAACATTTTCCGAATACTTTGGTGCATAAATAAATCCGGGACTACCCATAAACAAACATCAATGCTTGAAGTATTGAACAGTCGTAGCACAATTCTCAGGTATGTGTATTAAGCTGTGAAAGCCTTCGTATTCCCGTGAATTCCTTTTACTGCACTCAAGAAGAAATGGCGATTGAATAAACACCACAAAAATAAAACTTACGAGCGCTTTCCTCGTAATTCGCTGTGGGTTTGGTGGAGGAAAACGGAAAGAGGTTAATCTCTAGAAAACATTATCCATGATTATGTAGTGCAAGCGCCACCAAATGTTTTGTTTCGAGGAAGATAGCCTTACAGCGATGGGTTATTTTCAAAGGAAAATGCCCTAATGTGATAATGTACGACACAATTGCAAATACGGTTATTTCACTGTCATACAGAGGAAGATGAGACATATATTTGTAGTTCCTCTGTGAAATTCAGTACAAGTAGGCACTGAGGGTTGTTTCCCCTACTTGCCGTAGTGAATTCAATAACACTGCACAACCTGAGAATTGAATTCAATAGTGAATCGTGAATTCAATAGCACTGCACACACCTGTGGTGAAAGGATGAGGCAGGCAGCTGCGCAGCAACAAAAAGTAAAGAAAATAGTGCTTCGTGGCCTCTGAAAAATAAACAGAGTACATAGATAATAATGCGACCTGTTTTGAATAGATAAAGATGTATACTGGAGGACGTGTGCATTCGCGTGTATTCTTTCACTCGCTTTCTACCAACAGCATTGGAAGATACTCAACATTTTGCCTGTTCTATACTGACTTTAAGCAAATGAGGAACAAGAAACACAGCGTTTAATAAATATTTTCGTGATGGATTTTCATAACTAGAAAGGCACTCGACAACTTCATTGAAAGATTATAACGAAACAGTGCCGCAAATCAGCGATCCTGAGAGCCAGTAGTACAACCCAAACAGAGAACAAGTGAATCAGTATCCTTTCGTAGGTATGTATGCGGACAGAGTTAAAGCAACTCTTAAGTGGCAACAAGGTAAGATACTTTTTAAGAGGTCGAAGTGCATTCTGTGGCTTGTGCGTTTTATATCGAGGGTAAACAGGCTGTGTTACTACGCTCGCACACGCACAATACAATCAATTCACAAAGCTTTCTCTTGCCTACGAAATTCTTAGCTAAGCATCCTCCGTGGGAGTGCGATAGCAATGGTGCGAATTTACTCGCCACATTTGAGGGAAAGATGTAACAGGAAAGCAGATGAAACCACACGGAAAGTGCGCGCACATGATAACAAGGCAGCACGCAAAGCGTCTAGCACCGAGAGTATACGACGATAGTCAATCTATTTTCCTTCCATCTCAGCTTCCAGTTCCGGGCGTTTGCTACAGCACTTACGCGCTGCGGCGTTACGGCAGACGTCCGGCGGTCCTGCACAAAGCCAAGCGCTCGCGTGTCATCAGTGACCACAGCAAAAAAAATATCCAGTTGCTTGATGGCTTTATGCGCTAAACCAGATGGTTTTCTGGCAATACATTGCCAAGATTGCGCGTGTGTGCCTCTGTTTGACAAAACTGTCATTGTTAGAAAGAGCAACTGCGAAGTAACCCGTTTGATAATAAAAAGTGAGCAAATTGATCATTACGGTATCTCTTGCATCCGCAAGACTTCGCTAACGCTGCCTGACAAAGAAATGAATTTCCTGCGCAAACCGTAAAACATTATCAGTTGTCTGATTCCGCTGTACTGATTTTTCTGTTGATTCGTCCGGTTTTGTCGGGTTCTTGTATCTTACGAAGGTCACATGATTTTCTGACGCCCAAATGAAGGCACATTTGTTCCCCGCTATCAAGGAATAAACTTTATTGTTGTGAGTAGCGCCCATGTGTCTAGTGTCTCTTCCTATTTGACCTCGTCCACACCAGCGCTAAGAAACTGCCTTTCATTATGCACCAAGAAGCCCACATCGCTACGCTGTCTTGTAATCTTCTGTCACACGAGCACAACCTCTGCACAAGTCTTGCAAATCTCAACACAGCACAGCACACCGTTTCACTCCCGAACACTTCGTTTGGCTGGACTGCTCAAAAGAAAATAAGAGCACACGGGCTAACCAGTGGCCAAGCAAGAAGACAATATAGGGCGCAGTTTATGCATTACGGTACGTACTCGGAATCACTGAAGTAACGTGCCCAAATGCGGTTGTGGCGATCAGCGATCTCGCAGACCGGTGAAGTCTCGGTCTTACGAGTGAGAGAGCGAGCGCGACACGACCGCTGGGATCAGATGTTTTAATCACTGATTCGAATGCTAGCGCGCGCAGGCACGTGCCAGCGGCACCTGCTTAGTCCAAGAGCGATCATCTCGGTGATTTTTGATGCGACGCAAACGCTGCTGGCGCTACAGAGACCTCCCCTACTAGAGAAGCAGAAAGTCCGACGAACGATCGGAAGTTGATGATAGACGGTGTGTGTTAAGTGTCGCGTAAGAAGGCAGCCATCCGGGATGCAGTAGCGTTGCGTCGCACGATGGTGGGGCCGATGGCAACGTTGTTTCAAAGTAGGCAGGCTTGAGTCCGACTGTTGACGTTGACTACGAATGTCGACGGAAGGCGCTGGAGAACTCTGTACGGCCCAGAGTAGTGCGGCTGCAAAGGCTTCCGCACATCACAGTTGCGCACGAAAACGTGTGTAGCAGAGGTGAGCTGCGGAGACGCGTTAGGAGATCTCGATTCGTGCGCTCGTGCAGGCACAGGGCGTAAATGCTTGAAGACGTTTTGCAGTTCAGAAACGTAGTGTCCGGCTAGTGGCGGAGGTGCTTTGGCGGGGGCATCGAATAAGTCGCACGGCATGCGTAGCGAACTGCCGTAGACCAACTCAGTGCAAGAGCAACCCAGGTCGCTTTTGATGGCTGCTCGAATGCCAAGCAAGGCGAGTGGCAATTGGACGACCCACTTCTCTGGTGATTCATGTGCCATGAGACAGGATTGAGATGCCTGTGAAAACGCTTGACTAGTCCATTCGTTTGTGGGTGGTAAGAGGTCGTGTAGAGGCGTGTTGTTCCAAGCAGCTTGGAGGAGTTCGTTGAAGAGCGCGAAATCAAACTGCCGACCACGATCGGCAACTGTAGTAGATGGACAGCCGAACCTCGCAATTCATGTAGAGACGAAGTCTACTGCAACTGTGGGGGATGATATGTCGGCGATAGGTGCAGCTTCCGGCCACCGTGTAGAGCGGTCAATGCATGTCAGTACGTAGCTGTAGCCCTTGAAAAGTTCGAGAGGGCGTGGTGTCAAAACGTGCGCCTGGGCGAAGGAAGGACTTCGTAGGAGGGACGGGATGGCGCTGCATCTTGGACCGTTGACACGGCAAACAGCAGCGGACCGAGTCGCGAACTTGTGCGTTTAGCTGAGGCCAAACATACCGACTGGAAAGAAGCTTCTGTGTTGCGCGAATTCCGGGGTGCAACAGATTGTGTACAGCATCAAACAGGCGTCTGCGAAGCTGTGCCCGAATGAAAGGTCGAGGAGTACAGGTAGATGTATCACAGACAACCGATGTACCATCTAAGTCAAAACGACGTCCTCCATTTGCAGGGACGCAAACGAATTCCGGAGGGTACGTAGATCGGTGTCGTCACGGTGATGAGTGGCGAGCAGGCCGACATCGATGATGGAAGGCTCTTTGTAGACCGCATCGTCCCGGCTCCGAACATCGGCAGGAACGTTGTCGGTGCCTTTGGCATGGCGGAACGTTGTTGTGAATAGCAGGACGCTGATCGGTTCATCGCGTGCGCAAGGGGGTTATAGTCTGTCAAGGCAGTAAAGTGACGGCCTTGAAGTGCCGGAATTGTCGGACAGCCAAGTACACGGGAGGAGCTCGCGGCCGGACGCGCTGTAGCGGCTCTGTAGAGCCTTCAGTTTCTGTGAAAAGAAAGCCAGTTCATGCCATGTACCTTTGATTAATTGGTGCAAAACGGCGCCAACAGCGTTGTTCGAGGTTTCTGTCATGATAGCATTAGGTGCATCTGGTTTCGAATGTCTCAGCAGCGTTGCACTGGCGCGGGCAGACTTGACACTTGTGAATGCGTGGGCGGTCTCTCAGTCCACTGAAGATTTTGCTTCCGTTTGGAGCTTAACAGAGCGTCTAGAGGGGCCACAAGTCGGCTCAATCGGGTATAAACCATCGACAGAAACTGACGAACCCGAGAATTCGCGAAGCTTAGTCATCGTAGTTGGCCGTGGAAAATCTTCGACGACGCGAATCTTGGACGGCAGTGCGAATGCGTTCGCTTCGACTACGTGTTCCAGGAACTCCAGTTTCTGTCATCCATATTCACTTTTGGCGGGCTTGATCACAATTCCTCTGTTGGCAAAGCGGGAGAACAACAACCACAAATATTGAAGATGTTCGTCAACAGAAGCGCTTGCAACATGGAGGTTGTCGATGTAAGCAAAAGCGAAGGGCAAGCCTCGGGTGACGGAATCGATGAAACGCTGAAACGATTGACCAGCGTTCCTTGGGCCGAAAGGCACGCGGAGGAATTCAAAAAGACCGAACGGTGTCGCGATGGCGGTCTTCGGGATGTCTTCCTCAACGACTGTTAACTGATGATAGGCGCGAACAAGATCGATCTTAGAAAAAATCGTCGCATCGTGCAGCGCTACCGTGAAGTCTTGGATATTCGATAACGGGTAGCGATTAGGAAGCGTGATATTGTTGAGCACTCGGTATTCGCCACATGTTAACAAATCCCTAGTCTTCTTAGGCACCATGTGAAGTGGCGACGCCCAGTTGCTGGAAGAAGCTCGGATGATGGCTAGTGCGAGCATGTGCTTGAACTCCGCGCGAGCGGCCTTGAATTTCTCAGGGGGCAAACGCTGAGGTCGAAAATAGACCATAAGGCCGGAGGTGACGATTTGGTGGTAAACGTAATGTTGGACCGGTTGGGTGTAGTCCGGCAGGCGCGTCAGAGTCGACGATTCGTCGGTTCGCAACAGAGGAGCTCGGCGGACGGTTCTTCCAGCATCAAAGATAACGGCGCTATCGGCGACGTGGTTGTCGCAGAGGCTGCGGTAATGGTCACGTGGATAACAGAGTGAATGAGACGTCGCTGTTTCACGTCGACAAGGAGTGCTTAGTGGTGCAGGAAATCTGCTCCGATGATGGCGCGGCGGACGTCCGCAACCAGGAAAATCCAGTGGAACGCTCGTCGGAGGCCAAGATTGAGCATGAAGGAGTGTGGTGTGAAAAGTGGAATCTTGGAACCGTTGACTGCTTGCAAAAACGACACAGGCGTCGTTGTTCGGTCGGAGCGTTGAGCAGGAATAATGCTTATGTCTGCTCATGTGTCGACTAAGAAACGTTGTCGACCCATGAGCAGCCTCTGAACCTCTTTGGTGGTAATTGCGACAAATGCTGCATGCAACGTGTCATTGGAGCAAGGGGGATGCAACACAACAACATAACCAAAATGTGGAGGAAATACCGCGCCGCTATCGACTTTGCCGACCATTCGCGTAGCACTTCAGTTTTCATCCAAACACAAATCATTGCATCCATAATTTTTCGCTATTGACACCCACTAGGTTTCTTTAATTACTGCGGCTCCAAGCCTATTGGAAGACTGCGAGTGTCAATAATGTCCATTGCATGCAAGGGAAACAACACACGAAACTCAAAGCGCAGAAATAAATTAAAATATACGAGCAATCATCAGGCAGCCTTACATGACCTTGGTGTAGCTCCAAATCAGCCACGGCACCCAAATGCCCCAGCGCGGATGCAGGTTTTAAACATCCATAATGTTCGTAAGAGTGGTCCGGATCGCCCAAAAGTTCCTCTTATGCACGCTATTTTTGCGCCGATTTTTGCTTCGTGAATCTACTTACGAGCCTTGTTCGCTGACGTCAGCAAATATAGCAATGGCATCGCTTTCGCTGATATGTTTTTGGACAGTCGCAGCGCGCCTTCCCGCAGCAGCCTATGTGAGAATGATGACCTCTTACAGACGTTTTTCTCGCTTCGTGAATCGGCTTACGCGGCAAAATTTCCCTTGCGTGAAAATTTGATCGTGAGTTTTTTTTTAACACGGCCCCAGGAGCGCAAGTAACCACACGTATACGGGGACATTTCTTACTCGCTGCAGCTGTCTCAGCCTGCTGCGTCACTGCACACTTGCGACACGTACTCGTACGCACCTTGGCGACTACTCGGGCATCAGAATAACAACCTGAATATAGGGCAATTTATTACGGCAAAATTTTCCACATTGCCAGTTCATTTTGAAGCACCGAATCGATTTCTCAACTGGTAAAATGGAGAATGCCCATCGACGGTTCGCAATTCCCTGTGAAAGGTGGGGATTTGTCCCTCTGGCCTTGCGAACGACATTATTTGCTGTGTTCTGTATACTTCAATAGCAAAATATGTCAGGAAGTAAAGTGAGCGGTCATTGCCATAAAATGTATAGTACGAGGGAAGTGTGAACACTGTTGCCGTCATCATGTTGCCTTTCTGCCTCTTGTATGCTATTCACATAAAAACATAGAAAAGCGAAACTGCAGTAATTTTTACAGCCAGTTATCTATGCACCCGAAGGTTATCTTGATCATTTGCAGACACTGCGAGCGACTGCGGAATTAAGCGATGACGGCAGATTCTGAACGCAGTGCCAGCGTCTGCGCCTACGAATATTAGTCAGCAACAAACATGTAATAGGCAATTTAAGTATGATTCATTGAAGCTCTAATTACCAAGGTAGTAGGCCGGAGAGAAGCATCTGGTGCAATGCTCCTGTTCATTTATTGACTCAAGAGCATGTGCACTTCTCGGCATCTGCGCACACCGTGCCTAGTACTAGGCTCTGAAAAGCATAGTATTTGGTCTACCACATACGATCATACCGTGTTTCATGAGGCAATTCACCTGCTTAACATGACGGCAGTTTTGCTGGGAAACAAAGGACTGTATATATTACGCCGAAAAGTGTTGGGAGAAAGCGTTTTTTAAGGTGTAATAAGTGGAATAATTAGCTATTTTAAATCAAGACGCACGCGCGAGCCCCTGAAGTCCTAACAAAATGTTATAACCAAACAAAGAAGAACGCCTGTTCTATAATATGGGAAGTTGTATGTACCCTCAATTTGATAAATATATTCCTATCAACGACTATTACTGAATGCGATCGGCATGAGTCAGCTCTCGTATGGCCAAATGGCACATCTATTGGTTGATTTTTTTTCTCACGGCCTGTGCTGTTTACTGCTGCATTCGTATAACCTTGAGATCATGCACGTGTAAACCTGTGCAGGTGGAAAAAGGCAGAGAAAAGCAAGTGGGTTGAAAAGGCACAAGGCGAAGTGGTGACCGCAATCATTTTTTGCCAGAGCAAGCAGATGCCAGTTGCCACGGTGAGATGGCATAATGACTCAAGAAAAAAATTTTGGTCATATTTTTAAAGAACATATCAGCACTACGAAAGCAGATAGCGTACCATACTTAAAAAACAACCCTTTTAAAAATGAAGGTCATCAACTCCTTCGAGTCTTGCGTTAAGCCTTTTTGCTGTTATTTCGGCAATAGCATCCCCATTTTGTTCATCTTCTCAGCGCCACGCGCTGTTTTTCTGCAAGTACGTTAAGAAAGTGCAGGCAACTTCAGCGTAAGTGTCACCCTGGTTGATTTCACTTGTATAACGGCAGTAGTAACGTGAGTGGGTTGGATTTTGATTTTTATAGCGCATTCTATCTGTGGATACGCAATAAGCCGATTTAATAGATCATTAGTCGTGCAATAGCAGTACAATAACAAACAAAAAATGCTTCGGTTGTATAAAAAGTGAATAATTTTTTTGTTGCATTAGGTTTACAGAAGGCGTTACGTAAGCAGAAGCTGTGTTTCGTATTCCAAGTGAAGCATTCACGTGCGGTTTCCTTGTTTCAGTTTTCTGCCAAAGCCGCAGCTGTTGTTCTCTGGGAACTCGTTTTCCCGAACAAGGGCCAGATGTTAGTGCGTATGACATGCTTCCGCTCGTGGAACAGTAAATGGTTTCCCGGACAGGCACCTATTACTTAGCATAGCGTGCGCATTATATAACGCGGGCGACGCAAGCGAAAAAGAAATAACAATAAACAGCTGCGACTGGGGTCGTTGAGCTGAATGGAAAGCAGCTGCCGGTTTTTGATGGCGCGGACAATCTTTCGCGGTGAAGAAAAGACGCACAAAACGATACATTTATAGCAGGTTTCATGCGGTAGTTTGCGCACGCAGCCTCTTTTTTTCACTATGTACGGTATTCTTATGCGGGCAAGCACAAAAAGAAAACAATTCCAGTTACGCCACGCGTGAAATATTTCGTCTTGATGTTTTATGTGATCACACACTGCTACATCGCTGGTATAGGAAATCCCGTGCTGGTTCAGGTGGCATGCAAGTTTTTGCGGGCTTGCTGGTGCTTTGGGGGCAGCGTTCACAAAGCCCTTGGTTCGTAAGTGCTCATTGGTATTGGCCAGCAGAGTTCGCTAATGATATGGGAAGCATTCTTATGAACAATACCAGCATAAGACGTTTTTGTGGCAACAAGCTCAGTTCTGCTGCCTACTCGACTGGTAATGTTCACGCACCAAGTGCCACCATATTGTAAAAAGAAGGCTCCGCCGCCATGACCAATAACCTCGATGACCTCAATGGGTGGCGCCCAGAACACCTAATGCAGTTGTTCTGGGATCGCGTGATGCTGGAGGCAAGTCGTTTTTTTGCGCGCTTCATTTCATGTATTCCATGAAACACGCACTTGCATCAAAAGTTGTAAATAACGCTTCCCATACGTCCTTTCGCTTCATCGTTCCTTTGATTCGTTTCTAAGAGATATGACCCCTCGATCGTTTTTTTTCGTTCATGCCCGTGCAATCATTGGCGATATAGCGGCGACACAAGTTTGTATTACGTCAGGGGATGGACCACCAGACAAGTTGAGCAGCTCTGTGGAGTTATCGACAGCTCCGCACGTGGTGGCGCAAGCCTCGCACGTATGGTGCATGAAGGAGATGAAACGGACGGGAAGCCGTCGGCGTTGGTAAAACGTTCCGAGCCTCTCAGCACACTGACTTGCACGACGATCTTCTTCAGGAAAGCGTAATAGTCGTTGAACGATCGCTTGTACGTTGGACATGCTTAAAGTGATTGTACTTCGAGTACTGAGGCATGCGCTTATTCCGCTTTTGTCATCCGAGCTGTCTGGGTGGTAGAATCCTGTACTCTGGTGGAGCAGCACCCGCTGAAGCTTGCTGAACGTAGATGAAGATACAGACCATTCGAATATTTTGATTCCTTTGCGAAAGAGACGGGTCTTGTAAAACACTACTTTCCTTTCCTTTTCTTGGAACGGAGACGTGCGAGGGAGGCTCTATTAGGTAGAGTTTTGGGACTCGCCGACATGAAGTGGTGGTCGCCAGGGCTTACCGGTACAGTTACGTCCGAGTTCTCACCAGGAACATCACGTTAATGACGTCAGCTTGAACGCAGTACATTGAAGAACTTGTGGAAGAGATCACTTCAAATAAAACAACTGGGGAAGTTGTTTCCATTCACACAAAACAACTCCGCGCAGACGAAGCCTACTGGGCGAGTCAGGTTGTCTCTTGAGGAGGGAACGGCTTTAAACAGGCGACACGTGTAAGTTTAGCGTTTGCAGAACGTCGGCCATCGGAGTGAAAGCGTGCGACGCGTTAAGTTAGTTCGCCTATGCGGTCTGTAACAAGATAAGGTCCAACATAGTACGTTAGTCCTTTTTCACGTAACAGCCTCGCGTTATAGTTCTTGTGAAGCAAGCGCGCACAAATAAGCAAGACGTCGGGCTTCTTCGGCGCGGCAGATAGTCCCGGATATGCAGGGATCATCGTTATCCACAACTGATCCGCGATGTTCCCTGTGCTGCATAAACGAGGCTAACGAGGAGCGTGAGCATAAAGAAGAAAGAATGAACTATAGCCGGTAGTTTCAGATTGTCCGGTGTTAAATGCATAAATAATGCAAGGCAGAACGCTTTCCTAGTTCATACAATCTCATGCAACTTACATAGCCGCTATGTTCGTGAAACTTCTCTTGGTGCATTCCACCAGATCGTTTGTTTGTCGATGACACGGCGTAAACTGTAGAAAATTCAATTGGCGAAGCGTCTCTTCGATCACGTCTGCATAAACTGTCGTCCATTAATGGTACTAACGACTTTGGTATGTCCGTGTCCGAGAATCACGAAGCATAGCACGTAGAGGCACACGTCGTGTGCAGAAGCCGATCACATAGGAGCCGTAGCACAGTAGCGTGCCAGGAAATTGGTCACATGCCTTTCTAACGATTTCCATTAGAGGACTGCGGAAAGGTGCCGAGGTGATTGCGCCAACTTGCTCGAATGGAGTTTGTGGTGGTGGCACATGGTGTAGTCGACCAGGAGGAGTATTGAAAGAAGCTTGTAAAGTTGACAATCGTTGCAGCCATACACGTGTTTTTGCGTAGTGTGACGCACCTTAGGACAGTAAAACCTTTCGTGAAGACGGCAAAAGGTAGTCGCTGCTCCTTGATGACCGTACGTTGGATCGTCATGCATGACTCGCAAGATGAAAACTCGGAGGATCTCTAACCACCAGAATATATCGCGAGCATGTCGTAGAATAGTTCTTTTTTTATTGTAGTCCATGGAGTACGCAAAAACGAGCAGCCGATGATTTTCGTTCGCCAGCAAGAAGTTGCTGTAAAATTTTGTTCTTTTGCTGCTCAGTCCTAAAGGTTAAAGCCCCTTTACTAAAGGTGCTCGAACTCTCGACTCCAAAGATATCTTATATACTATCTTAGATACTCTGTGAGTATCTTGTATCTGTATTGCTATACGTCTCGCAAGATGTGTATCAGTATCTGTATTTCCGATACATCAAAGAATGTATAGTGTATCTTGTGATAAAAGATGCATCGATGACAACACCACCGTGTGAAACAATGAACATTCGCTGAACTCCGGTTCTCAAGCTGATACTGCGTCACTGAGCCGCCCGATTAAAACAAAAGGCCGTGACAATATTTAATGTTTCCGTTAGAGTTCTCCGGCGAGGGCAGGCGATGAGGCCTGCGCGTGCCTAATGGAGCAGTCATGTGCTGGCGCTCGCGCCGTCTCGAAAAAGATAAGCGGGTGAACGTCCACGCCCAGCTGGCCTGTTGTTTTCTCATTTTATTTTAATTCTTTTCAGCTGTCTCAGAGCCATGACACTTGCTCTTAGCCACTGTACTATGCCGCGTACTCCGTGGCGTGGGCGTCTATTGCGCAAATTCTCTGATGCTAGTATACAGTGGTTATGAAAGTTTCTCTTGCGTGGTGCTTCGTTACGAAGTCGGAAGATGTAGGAATAGGGTTGCTTTAGGCTTCATGGCTTTCACACACTAGTGATTAAAATGATCTCGTGAGTTTAAGTTTGGCTTACAGGCTATCGGATGGACTTATATGCAAATAAGTTTCTAAGAATAATAGAACCACCGGTAGCGATGCTAGATCTAATAGAACTAGCATTTATCTTACAGAAGATACCTTGGCGTATCGTATATGTTTCTTCCTGCTATCTTTATTCAAAAAGTTCTTAAAGGGGCCGTCCAACACTTGTGCAAGTAATCATCGAATGGCTTTAATAGAGGAGTTTATTGCCTCACGAATCAACCGCCGCAATATTTTTAGAAGCCGTCAAGTGTGAGCGGATCCAGATAGTTGTCGCACGCTGCAATTGCCTTCTCTCTTCTCTCACCCCGACGAGCGCGCAGGAAGCTAAGCAGGAAGGAATGGCGTGCGAGAAAGAAGTTACGTCACGCTCACGTCATGACCTTGAGCACTTTTGCATTTTTTTCTTCGTACGCGCGGCTTACTTTCGGTATAATAGCGAGTGCGCGCCTGGGCACGTGGCGGCCTTGCGCTGCGGCCTCGGTAACTACGCAGCTTACAATGCTGAAATCAGCCAGTGGCCGTGAATTTGGGTATATGGCGCGGTCATATGTGTAAATGGCATCATTTGTCGAGAGAAGGAACGATTTTTAGCTGACTTTTGTGCAATTCGGGCCGCGTGCGGCGCTGCAATGTTTGACTCGCGTGTTCTCAGGATCCTCGACTACCGATCGGCAGTGTTCTCTGACCATGTTGAAGACTTGTTGCAGAGCCCGATAAAAATCAGTTTGATTTTTAGAAAAAAAGCCGGCAGATCCCTCGCAATGTGGGAATCGATGTAATGCGAAGCAGCCAGCAATGAGTTGCATATATCGTCTTGTGTGTCATCGAGGTCATTGTCTCTCACTGAAATTCATGTAGTGAGATCTAGGTCACTATATATATCGCAAGTTTGCCATGAATGTATGCATGTACAATCTGGTATATTCCATGCTAATGAAACGTGCATACTGATATATATATAAAATTGCCACGCCCGCTTCTTCCTTTATTTTGATATTTTTTTGGGTTTGACAAGCAAGGACGGTTATCAACGCTCGAGGCTGTCCGCGAAGCAGTGTTCGAGAACCTCCTCGATTGTAGTAGGTCGTTTTGTTAAAGGGGTCATGAACCACTTTTCCAAGTAATGATCTAATGGCCTCAGTATCGGAGTGTACTGCCTCCCGAATCGATTGCCGCAAAATTTTCTCGAATCCGTCAAGAATCAGCGGAGTTACGGGGGTTTGGCGCACGCTCCCAGCGCTTTCTCTCTTTTCTCGTGCCGACGAGCGCACTGGAAGCTAGACAGGGAGGGATGGCATGGAGGAAAGAAGTTACGCCAGCGCGCGTCATGAAACGCGATCGCTCTCCCGCTGTGATTCGCTTGCGCGAGTGCGGCGCCGGCAAGTGGCGGCATTCCGCGGCAAGAAGCGCATCTGATCCGAACGCCGCTCTCGATTTACGCCGGCTATCGGCCAATAAGCATGCTATGTCTTTGCGACGTACAGCGGACAGACGCCCCGCCCACCGACGAGAGTGAGAACCGGCTTCTGTTTGAAAAGAGGGTGCCTGGGGAAACGGCAACTTCGCGCTCCGCTTGTGGCCATTACGCGGCGCGCACGACTGTAATATTTGGCAGAGCAGTTCATAGCCGTGTCAGCTTTCCGCAGGATGTGTTTTTTCAATCAGCCCAAGGGCTGCTTCATGACCCCTTTAAGAGTTCACGCCGCACGCCAATGTTCCAGCTTTATCGAGAGATAACGCCGCCACCAGCGATATTGCTGGAAAGTTCTATAGCGCCTGTATAAAAGCCGACGCGCTTGACCGCTTGTCAGTTGATCGACGGTCGACGCTCTGTTCGCCGCTGTCAGTGTATTGCTGTAGTTTAACGTCCGGTTTCACGGCCACAAGTTCGCCCAAATAAAGAGTTTCATCTCAGAGTGCTGCTGAGTGCTGCCTTCGTCGACGTCACGACCCCGTGACATCTGGTAGAGGTGCTGATTCCTTGATGTTCCGGACACCTACGAAGAGCCGGGAACCAAGCCCACAGCGTGAAGAAGGCGTCGAAGACCTCGTGCAACAAGAAGACGTCCCTGATCGCCGAGCTAGCCGTAGGCAGCTAGGACTACAACCCGAGTTCGGACCATGTGTCACCACGTGAAGACCCGGAAAGCTGGTTGGAAAAATATGACCGAGTTGCTCACTTCAACAACGGGGACTGTGACGAGAAACATCACCACGTTTACTTCTCCCTTGAAGACAGCGCCAGGACCTGGTTCGAAAACAGAGAGGCTACCTTGACGACCTGGGACCTATTTCGCACCACATTCCTTGGAACCTTCGCAAGTGTCCTGCGTAAGGAAAGGGCCGAGACCGTCCTGGAAAGCCGTATACAGCTTCCAAACGAGAACGGCGGAATATACACAAAATAAATGACCCGCCTGTTCCGTCACGCCGACCCTGCCATGTCTGAGGAGAAGAAGCTCCGATTCCTAATGCGACGAATCAAGCAAGAGCTGTTTGCGGGCCTTGTTCGCAACCCGCCCAGAAGTGTCAACGAATTCCTTACAGAGGCCACAACAATAGAAAAGGCGCTTGAGATGGGGACAAGACAGTACAACCGCCGCTCACCAATAACCGACTACGCCGAAGTTCAAGCCCTCAGCACCGACGACCTGCGCGAGACCATCCGAGCGGTCGTGCGTGAAGAGCTGCGTAAGATGTTTCCGGAATCGCAGCCTCGAGTGGACTCGACCACAGACATTGTTCGTGAGGAAGTCCGGCAATCGCTTTGAATACCCGAAGCACCGCAGGCTCAGCCGGAAGCCATGAGCTATGCTGCTGCAGCCCGACCACGGTGTAAGAATATTCAGGTGTTGACACTGCGCGCGCCTAGGCGGCCAGAAAATGTTCGGTCGTCGGTCCGTTGAGCGGTGCGCCATCTAATGGCTTGAGGCGGAGATGCGCCCGCGAGTAGCCGAATCACGGTTGTGCTGCGTCATCGCCGCCGCGCTCGCCGTGCCCTCTCCTGTTGCTCTCTCGATTTCGCCCCTCGACGCCGCTTGGCGGATGCACATTATCCAGCAAAATGGCACAGAAAAATGCACGTTATCAGCAGCATGCGCGTTGCTATGGAGACGACTGCCCCGCTTTTCGTAGCGCCCTCCAAGACGGCGCCGATGAAACTGCAGGTCATCTGATAAGAACCCGAACATTATCTGGACGCGCCTGGATTGCGGTTTCCCGTGCGTTGGGGGAAGAGTGTCATCACCTGAGTATATTCTTACACCGTGAGCCCGACGCAACGGCCCCCCTCCTCGCCCGCGTCAAGACGCCGCGCCGCCGCAGCAGTTCCGCCGCCACCACCACCGACGCCATACCGCCCGCCGACAGGACAACGATGCGCCCCACGAAAGACCGACGTTTGGCGCGCCCCTGACAACCGCCCTCTGTGCTACCACTGCGGGGAGGCCGGCCACACGTACCGCCGCTGCCAGTACCGACAGATCGGGCTACGCGGTTTCGCTGTGAATGTGCCGCGTCCGCAGCCAGGCGAACGACCTAGTGACATCGACGACTACCTCACCGGAACACAGTGGCATGAACGACGACCTTCCCGCTCGCCGTCGCCCGGCCGCTATATGTCACCACACCGCCGGCCGTACACTAGCCCAAACCGGGGCCGGTCGTCTAGCCCGTATCCGGAAAACTAAGGGCAGCAACCGATGGAGGTGCGGTTGCTGTACGACGAACTACCGAAGATCGTCCGCCGACGCCGACAACGCGACAAGACCTGAAGAACACGACGCGAAGCAGGCGAAACCCTGCCAACGAAACATGGCGGACTTCAATCCGTACGTCAAGCAATCAAGAAGGCCCGCTTCTTTTATTTTGATGTTTTTTGGGTTTGACCAGCAAGGACGGTTATCGACGCTCGAGGCTGTCCGAGAAACAGCGTTCCAGAAGCTTCTCGATTGTAGTAGGTCGTTTTGTTAAGAGTTCACGCCGCACGCGAATGTTCCTGCTTTATCGAGAGATAACGCCGCCACCAGCGATATCACTGGAAAGTTAGATAGCGCCTGTTTAAAGCCGACGCGCTTGACCGCTTGTCAGTTGATTGACGGTCGACGCTTTGTTCGCCGCTGTCAGTGTACTGCTGTAGTTTAATGTTCAGTTTCCCGGCCACAAGTTCGGCCAAATAAAGAGTTTCATCTCAGACCTGCTGAGTGCTGCCTTCGTCGACGTCACGACCCCGTGGCAATATGATTAATGATCTGCTATTTATATTCGACGCTCACTCAGGTCATGCCATACTGATTTTGGCATATATCCAGCTAAGAAAACGGCCGCGAGCGCACCATGAGCGTGGCGTCTAAAGCATGCCCTGCATAACATGCGCGTCATGATTGTCATATAAATCCTGTTATTGTGCTCGTCAGACAGTCACATCACGCCATACCAGTTTCGGGGTAGATAAAGCTAGCGAAACGTCCGCCAGCGCACCATGAGCGTGGCCCGTAATTCATGCTGTACATGACACGCGTGTTATGATTTTCATGTTAAGTCGTGTTATTTATGTTCGTCACACAGCCACGTCGCTCAATACCAATTCCGGGGTAGATCAAGCTAGCGAAACGGCCGCCAGCGCACCATGAGCGTGGCACGTAAATCATGCTGTACATGACATGCTTCTCATGATTATCATGTTAAGTCGTGCTATTTATGTTCGCCACACAGTTACGTCGCGCAAAACGAATTCGGGGGTAAATTAAGCTAGCGAAACGGCCGCCAGCGCAAGCTGAGCGTGGCACGCAAGTCATGCTGTACCTGACATGCGTGTCATGATTTTCATGTTAGCTCGTGGTATTTAAGTTCGTTACACAGTAACGTCACGCAATACCAATTTCGGGGTAGATCAAGCCAGCAAAACGGACGCCAGCGCGCAATGAGTGTGGCACATAAGTCATGCTGTAAAGACTTGCGTGTCATGGTTTTCATGTTAACTCGAGCTATTTATGTTCGTCATACAGTCATGTCGCAAGATACCAATTTTGGTATATTTCAAGCTAGCGAAACGGCTGCCAGCGCACCATGAGCGTGGCCCGTAAGCCATGCTGTACATGACATGCGTGTCATGATTTTCATGTTAACTCATGTTATTTATGTTCGTTACACAGTAACGTCGGACAGTACCAATGTTAGTATATATCAAGCTAGCGAAACGGCCGCGAGCGCGCCATGAGCATGACATGTATATCATGCTGTACATGACATGCGTGTCATGATTTGCACGTTAGGACCTGTCAGTTATGTTCGTCATACACTCTTGTCACGCCGTATCAATTTTGGTATATATCAAGTTAACGAAACGGCCGTAAGAGCACCAAGACGTGGCATGTATATCATGTCGTCCATGACATGCATGCCATCATTTTCATGTTATGACTCGTCATTCGTGTTCGTCATACAGTCATGTTATGCCATACCAATTTTGGTGTACATTCAGTTAACGAAACGAGCAGGAGAGCACAAAGTCGTAGGCGGCTAGATAGATAGATAGATAGATAGATAGATAGATAGATAGATAGATAGATAGATAGATAGATAGATAGATAGATAGATAGATAGATATGTTAAGCGGTTTATTGGACGGGACTCGGCGACAATTCGCTATGGCGGCAGTCAAGGCCAAAGCACGGGCTCCGAGGGCGAGCGGCGTTTGTAAGAGGACGACCCACTAGGAGCCGCTGGAGAACGCAACCGTTGAACAGTACCAAATGCTTCGCCAAAATTACCCCGGGTACGAAAAGGGAGCCGTCCGGCGACCTAACAGCTCGTCACTATGAGTGGGTCATAGTAGGCCTTTAGGCGCTCCACGTTGACTATATCGCGCCCTCGACGGCGCATGTCCGAAGCAGGTTCGATGGGTTCGATCAAGTAGTTGACCGGGGATGTGCGCTCGACGACCCGGTATGGGCCTTCGTATTTCGGCAGCAGTTTTGAAGAGAGGCCACTTGCAGTGGTAGGGACCGAGAGGTACTGGGATCGATACCCAGCACCTCCACCAATTTGTTAAGCGGTTTATTGGACGGGACTCGGCGACAATTCGCTATGGCGGCAGTCAAGGCCAAAGCACGGGCTCCGAGAGCGAGCGGCGTTTGTAAGAGGACGACCCACTAGGAGCCGCTGGAGAACGCAACCGTTGAACAGTACCAAATGCTTCGCCACAGATAGATAGATAGATAGATAGATAGATAGATAGATAGATAGATAGATAGATAGATAGATAGATAGATAGATAGATAGATAGATAGATAGATAGATAGATAGATAGATAGATACGCTCAAAGTCGCAGAAGTTCGCTAAGAAATGCTTCGCATTTAAAATAAGTGCTTTCCTGGATGTCCTACTTGTGCGTCCCATACATTGCTTAGGTCTCTGTATTGTGTTTTTCTCTGGCCTGTTTACTGCAATGTGTTATTTGTAACGTGCTGCCAAAATAAGCTGCTGTCTTTATTCTTACTTTGAACTGTATGCGTCATTTCGACTGCTCTTTAGATATTTACATTCCACCTGAGTTTGCTGTTATGCCAAGGCAGTTTTCGGGACGCATATACTATAATATGATAGTCCATGGCGTATAAGAAATGATTTTGCTTACTACTTAGTAAAAAGTGAATTTGAGTTTGCATTAAAATATTGAAAATCATTACGAGATCTCTGAAATTTCTTACGAAGGTGTTTCGAGAAACATTGCTACACCGAATCCTCCGTTTTTATCATGAGCTTCCTAACGAGCCGTTTCAGGCTGTTTTCCATAGGCAGTGAATTTGCTATTGTATTACAGATTGTCTTTCTTATTAACAGATGAGTTCAGATCTGCATACTTAATTGCGATGGTTATTGAAGGTAGCGCCTGTATCGTTTTTCTATACTTATTCCACATTAATGAGAACTAACATACAGCAATGCCAACGAAAGTAGAGGCGATGTTATTTGTAGTAATGATGATATAAATGTGAAGAAAGTAAAGTGGATGAAAAGATGATTTGCCGCCGACAGCGACCGAACCGGCAACCTTCGAATAATGGGTCCGATGCTCTACTACTTTATCTACGGCGGCGCTTATTCCCCCGTCCACTTCGTTAGGTATATCTGTACATTTAAACGCGGGTGTGTTAGCGCCGATCGTAGCCATGTCGGCGAGTGCAGAATACCCTTCTTTCGTTTAAACTTATTCCATGTGATTGTTCGATACGGAACAGCCTTTCTATTTTACTTAGATATGTGTGTTCCTTTTCTTAGGCGTCCCTAATGTTCCAATTGTTTTTACTGTTAGGGTTCTCCAGGTAATCGTAGCTTTAAGTGGTGTAAAGTGCCGGTAGCCTGCGACGCTTTGTGCAGCTGGACCGTACACCTAATAAATTTCTGGGTTGCACATGCTCCCTCGCAGGAGAAAAATTGATAAAAGATAGGACGTTAGTGGGTATGTCGCTAACGAGCGCTTTACACCAACAGATAAGTAGAATACGAAAATTCATTGCAGTTTCGCGTCCTCTACATAAAGACGATGCATTGGAAGAGATGTCGCTACCAGCGTCGTTGCCTCTGTATGCGCGGTCATCCAGTATCGCGTAAACGATAGTACGTTTACCGACAAGGTAAAACTCCACACACGTATTCGAGCCACCGTTCGGAGGTTTCTTGTTGAAGATCTCGTAATTATATCGCAACCCACTAGCTGGTTGGTAAGCAGAGCAGCGACTCCCATCACTTAATAAAGCGACAAGCAAAAACCGCTCACAGCGCAGTGTACACAGAGCTCTCATGTTAAGCAGCTAAAGCAAGCCCAATAAGTTGATTCGGAATGAGACAGATTTACTTTCAGGAAACTTTGAGATTCTAACAAGTATTTATTGCAAATAAAGCAAAGTTGGTCACAGTGAATAAATTTTGAAGCAAACATTTCTTTCCATAAGCATTTGCTGTGCATTATATAGACATAGAATTCCATATTTGCTAATGTATCGAACATATTTTACGATACATTTGGAGAGTATCGTATCGGATACACTCGTTGCCAGAGTATCTTGTATGGTATCGCGACACAATTTCAAAGTATCTTTGCCCAGCCCTGCCTTCGGGATCGGAGGCACTGCAAGCTTTCTGTTCCTCACGGGCCTCTAGGATCGGCCCACCAATGACAACGCGACGACGTCATCTGATGATGTCACCTTATGTGACGTTAGAGTGATCACCAAAACGAGTGATCACAGATCGCCAAAAGGGGTGGTGGCATCCCAAATAGTGGTGATATGTGACGTCATGATGGTGTCATAGGGTGACGTCATCATATCAAGATGATGATTTTGTCCATCATTAGTGTTGCGCCGACTGTCACTTTTCGCGTTTGATGAGGCATCTAAGCCTTTAAAAGACCGTACTGCGAACGCCTTGAACAACATTACCTGTTATAAATCCCTCCTTTTGTCTCCTATCTTTAAGCAGACAGCCTAAACATGCAAGTGCTGGACTTGATAATTTTCAACCTGTCCGCCTTAAATACATTGGTCACCTAACCTCGCTTCCACACGTTCGCGTATAAAGTTTAATTTTAAAGTGTAAAGCCATACTGAACGAAAACATGGTTGATCCTCCGTCATAGGAATTTGTTCCGTACGAAAGTGAATTGGTATCACGCACGAGTATAATTGAGTATAGTACATTGGCGTATGTGAACTTGCACAATGTCTATTGGTGTTTGGCAGCTGCAGCAGCATTTCACGTGACCTCGGTGTTCTTATCGACAGCCACAGCGTCACAGCTCTCGTCGATATTCGAGCCGACTATTCCGTCGTCAGTGGGCCGTTCGCCGTGAACTTGAAGAAAGTTAAGACTGCCTGGGAAGGCCGCGAAATCCGTACCACTAGAGCCCATCTAATAACGCCGTATAGAGTCTGCACAGAGAGAGTCACCATCAATAATCGCACTTATACTGCGAGCTTCGTAATTTTACAACACTGCTCCAGAAATGCCATAATTGGCATGAACTTCTTAAACCATCACGGCGCCGTCGTGGGCTTACGAACCAAGTCAATAACTCTATCGTCGGACAAAACGACATCGCCGGATGGGTCAACGTGCCTCTCAGGGCACGCTGACCCATGTCAATGTGCCCTGAGCGTGCTCGAAGACCAAGTCACCATTCCGCCTGACTCCAGCGTCATAATTTACATCGGCTCCGAAAAAGCTGAAGGCATCGAAGGTGTCATACAGAGCGCTCAGCGCTTACTGCTAGACCGTGACATTTGCTTCCCTAGATGCATTGTTCGGTTGCATGAACGAAAAGGAAGTGTGGTGCTAACACCATTGTAGTTCTTATCGACAGGTTGCAATACGTTTTCTTGGCCAATCGCCTAGAGTGGGTTTGTGCCGCAGGCTTGAGGATACAAACAAACAAACGAACTTCAGCCAAGAATACAGACACACCTCCGGACTAACCCTGAAACCAGTAAAGTGTCGTTTCGCATACGAGGAATTCTTCTTGGGTCATGCTATTAGCAAATCTGGGGTTCGCCCCGACCCGCGGAAAACAGCTGCCATCGCTATCTTCCCGCCGCCCACCAACAAGAAGGCCTTATGGCGATTTCTCGGCTTGCGCGCCTGTTACAGACGCTTCGTCAAGGAATTTTGGCGGATTGCCGAACCACTAAATCACCTCAAGAAGACTGACGTCGAATGCAAGTGGGAAATGGCGCAAGTCAAACCATTTCAAGAACTGAAACGAAGTGAAGTGAAACGTGTCGTCGCAGAAGGAGTTGATTGTTAACAGTGCATTGGCATATGAGAGCTTGTACAATGCCTGTTGTTGTTTGGCAGATACAGCACCGCTTGATGTGGACGCACTCAGGCTCACTCCTACTAGTACAACTACATATTGACGACTAACGCTCATGATTATGATTTAACCCTTGCGGTAGCTGAAGTTGTCAAGATATACCTGGACACCGCATATGGTGAATTCCACGCAAAGATGGCATCAACGAGCACATAGTGAGCACTGATACTCGATATGTACTCCTTCAAAGCGTCCTGAAACGTGAGGAGAAACGCGACGTGCGTCCTGTCTTCCCTCTAGCCTGGCCTTCAATTCTCACAAGGCGAGCGGGGAACGCGGTGCGACAGCCATACGAGCTCAAGTACAAGCTACAAAAGAACGGCTGTTTTCGCGCAAGGAAATAACGAGGGAAGGGGTCCAGGGGAGCGCAAGCGTCGGAGAGCTATTTTAGGGGTGAAGCACCTTAGGGTCTCGGCCTGTCGGCGTTCATCGTCATCTGCTGTCGTGACGGTCCATATGCTTGAATGCAAGAGAGGGCGCCACCGCCTCAGCGCTCGACGTGCGAACGGCGTGCGTTTACTATGGAAGCGATCTTTCAGCTGAACTACCAGCTCCCAAGTAACGAGAACGCACCGTCACCCGCGAAAGACAACGCCGATGCAGGCAGCGTCTGCTAGGGAGTTTCTTGATTGAGAAAAACCGATTGCCGTTCAGCGGCCTTCGCGTATATATAGGCACTGGGTCTTTACCTGAAATGTAGTGCCTGTGCCAGATTTCTCTTGTGTGTAGTTGTAAAATAAGAATTCGCAGCGTGCACGTTAACTAAAAGCGGACTGCGAGTCTCTGTGTCTAATCACTCTGCTGTCTCTCATTGCCCATTAGGAGTGATTTTGCGGCGGGAAACACCGGCGCACACTCCATGCTTCGCCCTTTCACAGGTTTCACGTTAAAGGAGCTGAAATACCCTTCCCTACATGCTTCGCCCCTCTGCATATTTTTTTTAGTGTGACGGGGCAACAGTATTTGATGAAGATAAGTGACAGGTCGTGCGACACAAATCAAAGCATGTATGCTATCTAGGGCATTATTTACATGACATATCCTTGGGGCGGTCACGGCCGGTTCGGTAAATGGATAGATACCAAAATTGGTATGGTGTGGCATGACTATATGACGAACATAAATTACATGTGGTAACATGAAATTGTGATGTGCATGTCATGTATGGCATGATTTACATGCCACGCTCATGATGTGCTCGTGTAATTAGGGCCTTGGTTTGCCTCAAAAACAAACAATGCGGTGTATGCATCTCCTCGCAGACTGCTTCGCATTACATGGATTCCCACAACGCGTGAGATCTGCCGACATTTTTGTTGTTGTTCTTCTGCCGAGTTTGTTTCATTATGATCGCACTGTTGAAAATTGAGCGTTACCGAATTCTGCAGTTACCCGCTTTGCTGCAAAGAACTTCGTCAGAGGAAACGGTGCACAGAAAAGAAAGAAGAAGCAAACGTAAAGCCTGTTAGCTCGTGCGAAAAGCGGGAGGGCTAGTTCTAAGTTTAGCCAGTCACGATAAGAAGTTCAAGTGCTATAGCGTCGTGAAAACGTTTGGAAGCCTTCCAGAGCAAAAAAAGAAACTTTAATGTGTTCCGTGCATTCCACTGGCTAGAAACGCATACGAAGCTGCACCGTCTTATCTCATGCTCTGTACATCGGTGGCTGAGTAAAAATGTGTTTTATATCAGCAACTTCTAGAACTTCTTTCATGGCTATGCCATATGGCACTTTAGGAATGAATTTTTGTGTCGTAAATTTCTTACGGCTTTCTTACGTAAAAAGTTTTACTTAGACTAGTAGCACTACCTGTGTTTGTTATGTAGACAACAATACAGTTAGCATCAGTGTTAGTTTAATGTATTGCTGCATCTGCCACTGTTATGTGTATATTTTCTCAAAGTCAAATGTCAATGCTTTATTTTTGTGTTATACATGATGTTCCTGCTATAATGATGTATTATTTCCATGTTTTATGTATGTTCGACAGTTGTATTTCTTTTTTTAGGCTTCTTTTTATAGTACCCGCCGCCCTAGTAATACGCTCGTTAGAGGGCCCTTAAGGGTATTTAGAATAAAATGAATAAATAAATTTCTTAAAATTTCAAGAGTTTCAATGTCTAAATAGCAAGGTTCGACCAGTAATGATCAATGCAAGCTTTTACGAGCAGCAGTTGACAAAATATGTTTGTGTAACCGTTAGCTTATCTAGAAGGGAAGCCAGTCCGCCTCTTAATAAACGAGGCATAAGCATACACCAAATACATAACGACAAATTTGCAATCTTCATTTGTGTGAAATGCCACGCGCGCACACAAATAAAACAAAAGTTGATTCACACTTGTCCAAAGTGAGAAAAACTTGAACTAATTTCCAAGGCGTTGTGACTCCAGCACTATAGCTTTTATTTATTTGGTGAATCGCCAACTTCTCAAGTTCTTTTTGAAGTTTCAACAGGTGTTCAGAAGACAAGCAGTCAGGTTGTTGCCCAGAGAAACTCATTCTTGCAAAGCGTATGGTCCGCAGTTACTTAGGATGGCTGCGGCAACAGCATTCATAATAACCATGCAAAACAGCCGCTCTCTAGACTTAGATAGCGAGACTTTTTACGTGCATAATTTCGGTCGTTGCCACGTAACACTCGACACCGCGTACAAGTGACAGCCTACATTTAAATTATAATGAGGACTCAAAATATGGAGATACCCGCAGAAGCAATTCACACCAGTGAGATTATAGGAGGTGTAGATATAAGTACGACTGACAGTTGGGCCAGATGGTACGGATTCATCATTAAGAAAACTGCGCGACAGAAAAAAAAAAACGAAAAGACGTTTTTATGTGGTGGGAAATAGTTATCGTTTTCTTTTCAGTCGTGCCGTTTTCTTACTAACGCAACGCATAGGATATACTTCTTCCATCATTAAAACACCCGCAAAGAGCATAGCCTGCTAAACTTCACTTCGCAGTGATTAAGGTGAAAACATATTTCAAGAAAAATTATTGCGCTGCAAAAATACTTGTAGACTCTTTCATTCCTTTAATATTTCCAACTGCCGACATGTTTTTTTACCTTCAGGTTTTCTTTTAAGTGGGTGAGATTATTTGGCGTTCGTGAAAGACCATGTGCGTTTTGTTGAGCCTACCATACTATCATCCCCGCGGTAAAGTAAGTATTCAGGGACTGAAATGCATAATTGCCGTGGTAGTATTCGAACAATTTTTTGTTAAACTTGTACAAAAATATAAACATAATGTGACAATGCAGCGTTAGCTCCAGTGTTCACGTAGTTCGTCATTTAAAAGAGCAACCACAAAATGGGTTTTTTACATTGAAGTGAGAGCGTTTTGAGGCACGGATAACGAGGACCTATCCACGCCAGGGGACCTTCCTGACCTATTTTTTATGATTCGTTTTTGTATCACCTTGGATAAAAGGTCGATTACAGGTATTAACAGCGAACGATTTCGTGGCGAATCAAAGGCAATTTTACCGCCCGCTTGTATCTATCTATCTATCTATCTATCTATCTATCTATCTATCTATCTATCTATCTATCTATCTATCTATCTATCTATCTATCTATCTGTCTGTCTGTCTGTCTGTCTGTCTGTCTATCTATCTATCTATCTATCTATCTATCTATCTATCTATCTATCTATCTATCTATCTATCTATCTATCTATCTATCTATCTATCTATCTATCTATCTATCTATCTATCTATCTATCTATCTATCTGTCTGTCTGTCTGTCTGTCTGTCTGTCTGTCTGTCTGTCTGTCTGTCTGTCTGTCTGTCTGTCTGTCTGTCTATCTATCTATCTATCTATCTATCTATCTATCTATCTATCTATCTATCTATCTATCTATCTATCTATCTATCTATCTATCTATCTATCTAAGTATTGGCGCTGTCATGGTCATCTCCTTATTTTGGTATAAAAGGCATAACATTGGCATAAAAGAGCGTGCGTGCATGATGAACGCGATTGAAAGGTCATGCATGAATAACGTGACTTGTCTGTCGTGTACGTCATGAAACCCTTTCTCCAAGTCCCGTGCGGTACATACCCACATGCCATGGGCCATGGTATGCGGGTATGCGCCACGGGTGATTCCCAGTCTATATCAATAGAAGAACGACCAGTATTAGAAATTCTCGCTGGAGGGCAATGGACCCCCCGAGGACCTTTCCGTTCGCCGTCGCCAGGCCGCTACGCCTCTCCCCAACGACAACCGTACACTGGCCCAACCCCGGGCCGGTCACCTATCCCGTATCCGGAAAACTAAGGGCAGCAACCGATGGAGGTTCGGTTGCTGTACTACGAAATAACGCAGATTCTCCGCCACCGACGACGACACTGCGACAAAATCTAAAGAACAAGCCGCAAGCCGAACGGAGCCCTGACGTCGAAACTTCACAGCCTGTAGAAGACCTGACGAGGCAACGTCGAAACAGCCGGACAAACCGACGTAACCGTGATTCGACGCTGCGACGTAACCGCAACTGTAGGCGATGATCTAGTGACCTTGACGTTCTCATCGACGGCCACAACGTCACCACTGTAGTCGATGATGGAGCCGGCTATTCTGTCATCAGTGGACCGTTCGCCACGAAGTTAAAGAATGTCAAGACCGCCTGGGAAGGCCAAATCCGGACAGCAGGAGGTCATTTGGTAATGCCAGCAGGAATCTGCACAGCGAGGGTCTCCATTAACAACCGGAGTTATCCCGCAAACTTTGTAGTCTCACAGCATTGCTCGAAAGATGTCATCCTTGGTATGGACTTCTTAAACCTTCACGGAGCAGTCATCAACCTCAGATCCAAGTCAATAACACTATCCACAGAAAAAGCACTGCCGCCGTACACGCCGCCAGGAAAACACGCCTTGTATGTGCTGGAAGATCAGGTCAACATTACCCCTCGCTCTAGCGTCATCATTTCCGTGGGCACTCAGAAATTAGCAGACGTGGAAGGCGTCGTTGGAGGCGACCAGCTCCAGTTGATTAACCGCGATATTTGCGTCGCAAGAGCAATAGCCGAGTTTCGGGCAGGGAAAACAACGGTGATGCTCACAAATTTCAGCAACGAGTATAATTACGTGAACAAAGGCACGACGGTCGCCTACATCGAAGACATTGGGGAAGCCACCAATGCTTTCGCCCTCGCCGATTCTTCCGAGCCTACTCCGACGAACCAAGCTCCTCAGCCTGTTTTCGACGTCAATCTTAGCCTTCCGAAGCTTAAGCAAGTACAGCTCAAAACTCTGCTCTTGCAATACAAGGACTACTTTTCGTCGTCGTCGAGAATTCGGCAGACCCCAATCGCAAAACATCGCATCATTACAGAGGAAAGTGCCAGACCACTCCGTCAGAGCCCGTACAGTTCCGACGCGAGAACGCGAGGCCGCAAAGCAACAAGTCGACAAAATGCAACGCGACATCATCCAGCCGTCCAAGAGTCCGTAGGCGTCCGTAGTCCGTAGTCCGTATGCAGCGACCAAACGTCGGCGAAGCAGCCTTAATCTTCGCCTGGTCACGTGGTACCGTAGCAGCGAGGCAGCGAGCGAGCGAACTGCGATGCCTCTGCGCAGCGGATTACGTGTCGTGACGCCACGCCGGCCACGCTAGCGCCCCGGGGGCCCAAGGCAAAGAGTTTCCTAATATTACCCTAGAAGGAAATCTGAAGCTAGTGTCTATGGGAGCTGCAATGCATGGCGCTTCAGCTAGCATGGAACTGATGGGTAGCACATGAACTTGTCAAAGCTGTGCTCCTGCGGCTCCGTTTGGTTCCGTGTCACCAGCAGCCGCTCTGTCGCAAGACGAAGTTCAGCAAACATTCAGCGGTTCCACTTCACCACCTTGGCCTTTTAGGCTCACCAATTCAAATGGGGTCACGAAGTTCACAACAATCCATTCTTTTATCCGAAACAAACGCCGAAACGCAACAATAAAGAAGTCCACAAGCGCGTTCGAATCCACAAGTACGAAGATTAGGCAAATCCATGTATTGTCCATAATTCCCGTGGTGGCTGAACGATCGCAGCGCCAAAGTTCCCTCTAGTAAATATTGTAGGAAACTATGGCTCAAGGTGATTGCGACGCGATGAATGACCTGTTGAGCGATGGCGTAACACATAAAAATCAGGTATATTCTTTATTATTCACCGCGCAAAACTGTAGAGGAACATTCCAGTTCTCTTGCACTAAACAAACCACAGCTAGAACGCGTGAAGTCCATAAAATAGCCAGTCGCCATACTTCACGAATCTGTTAACCGAAAACTTCTTATCGACGGAGTCCGCAAAAAAACTTAGCATACATTTCTTTCAGCTATATACATGTGACGGCATGATCGACGAACAAACAATGCGAATTGACCATGACTGTCACTGACAACAATCACTGACTATGACTGTGTACGCAAAACTTCGGCTTTGATAGAGCGCAAATGGACTGCGTCAATACCTTCAACTGCATTCCATTGTATGGATACTACTACCACGACTTCTGGGATTTTTTATACTTTTGTGTCTTTTAATCGTGCGCAATGGTCCCTAAACTTTCGTTTGGTACGTCTCAGGGAGCACAAGAGTCTCACAAATACATCCTTCCTATACATAGCTACAAAGGCAAAACCATTGGTGTTATCTTCACGAACATTAGCCTCAAGATATAAATCAACTTGGAAATCACGTTATCAGCGATTATTGTTTAAAATACTCTATATCAGCATGAGAAAGACATTCAGAAACATTTTAATATTACACGAAACCATGGAACGCCCCGCCACGGTGGTCTAGTGGTTATGGCGCTCGACTGCTGACCCTAGGGTCGCGGGATCGAATCCCGGCCGCGGCGGCTGCATTTTCGATGGAGGCGATAATGTTTGAGGCCCGTGTACTTAGATTTAGGTGCACGTTAAAGAACCCCAGGTGGTCGAAATTTCCGGAGCCCTCCACTACGGCGTCTCTCATAATCATATCTTGGTTTTGGGACGTTAAACCCCAGATATTATTATATTAAACCATGGAACCAGTTAGTTTTTGTACGAAAACTTTGGTGCAGATAGAAAGAAACAAAAGCAGAACCGTAACCAAATCAACTGCATTTCGTCACATACCATCTGGCGGAAAGCTGCTAGACTATGCAGCGACGGAGCGAGACGGAGAAGGAGAAGCCGCAGCCGGCTTCGAACCTAGGGCCGTTTTCTCAAAAGGCGACAATCGCAAAAGTATCGCCTTTGGTGCGCAGTGATTGGCTATTGACCAAAACAGGAAAATTGAGGGCGCCATCTAGTACTTCCTTCGACGTGACGGTGGTCTGCGGCGCTTCTGCAATGCCTGGAATAAACGAACACACCTTATCACCGTCGGTTGATGGTGAAGACTTGCATTTCAATGACGTAGGCGGTGGCTTCTAGTATTCAATCCTCGGTGGATGTACGCAGCATTTTTTGCGCTGACGCTTTCAGCGAGCATTACCTTGGGGTGTTCTCAGTACTCGTTCTTCGCCAGCGCCTGTTTTTTCGTGGTTTGAACGTCCCAGGAACATGAAACGTGCGTTGCTCGCGTGGCTTATCGCGAGCCGGCAACATGCTGAGATGTTGAGACAATATTGCTGCGGCGGCACACTACAGCTGAACTCTCCCAGTACGCCGTGTTGAAACACTCTCCCCGAAAATACATTTCACGCAAAGTTGCATTCTTTAAATATCATACTGTGCATTAAACAATAGCCCAAAAAACGTTGAAAGCATTTTCAACACGTGCTATATTTCAAGTAGCCACAACCAAGCCTGGCCACTGCGTAGAAGCCAGCATACGCTCGAAAACGCCGCACTCGGTTCGCTCTGCGCTCGTACGGTACACCGACTGCTGTGTTGTGAGACATTCGTAACACCAACGGCCAGCGCAACAATGACGTTACATGCAAGTATTTCTTCAGTTATTGAACGCATCAGATTCTACGTCACCAAACGCGATACTGTCGCCTTTTGCAATCGTTTGAGAATACGGGCCCTACATTCTCACGACCTTGGTTTCAGCGATTTTGATCTCTCGTCGTTGAACGCGCTCGGCTATCATTCTACTTCCGGGCGCGCCAGCGAACGGTCGCGGAATGAACGGCTCTGATGGAGCGGCGATAGCGGCCCGTGCCGGCCGCGGTAACAGGATCACCGTCGACGAAGATAAGGAATACCAAATCGTGCTGCCTACTTTGCCAACCGGTCGTGTTGTTCACAACACATTGTTCTTGCACAGAGACGTGCGTGAGAGGCGTTAGCGGGTCGAAGATTTCCGAAACGCCCTTGCGACTGCTGGTATTCTACCCGACGTGCTGGCGGTGGGTGCTTACCAAATTAACCATGTCTGGGCGGTCACCCTTGACACCGGAGAAGCCACAAAGAAACTCGTCGCCATGAAGGAACTGAAGGTGAAAGGGCGTCGTTGTGTCATTTTCGACCCCGAAGACCAGCAGGTCAAACTTCGCCTGCATTGGCTGCTCTACGGCGTGCAGGACGAAGACATTCGGACAGCTTTGGCGGCGTTCTGGAACGTAACCGAAGTGACGCGAGAGCGTTGGCGTGTCCAAGGCATGCGAGAACAGGGCTCAACCACGAGGAGCGTACTGCTCAAGTTAAAGCCTGGTCTCAAGGTTGACGGCCCGCCCCAACAGGTTCGTGTCGCCGGCGAGTTGGCCCTCGTGGTGGTGCCCGGGCGTGCAATGCAGTGCCTGCGCTGCCACGGCACGGGACGCGTTCGCCGGGACTGCAGGGTGCCCCGGTGTTCGAAGTGCCGGCGTTACGGACACGCGGACCCGGACTGCATCCGTACCTGCGCGTCGGCGACCGGGCTTCGAAGGGCGGACGATAACGACAAATTGATGGACATCGCCGAGGCTGGGGAGACAGCGAGGGGGACCGATGAGGCGAAAAAGCAGGCGGGGCCACCGGACACGTCGGCGCCTTTCGGCGGTGATGCCCCAAAAGGGGTTGGCCCGGTGCCTCGAAGGGCAACCAGCCGAAAGAACAGGTGCTGCCTGCGTCTGCTGGAGCCGGCAACCTGAAGGTTCTCGAACCGACCCGCCAAGGAGCGGCAAGTGATATGGCAGGCTCGAGCGATACGTCGGGGAAGGCGACGGAGAGCCCGCCAGCAACCAAATGCGGAGAGAAGAAAAGCCAGAGCGTGCCACCGGCCGAGAAGGGGCGCGTTCAGACGCCTACCAATGCCGCCGTCTCGTCGAAGCGCCCGCACCCCAAGACCAGCGACGACGGGACCCAAGCTATGACGCCGGGCGTCGAGGAACCTCCGACAAAGACTGCCCAAGTACGGCGGTCATCCCTTCGACCGCGCCCCATTGTTTCGTTCGACAACGAGGCGGCAACGCTGAGACAATCGGGCAAGTTCAAGTACCGGCGCCGGACGGCACCGCCGGCGATGGCATCGTCTAGCCACGCGCTAGACGTGAGAGGCAAGCACAATGCTGCTGGTCTCTTTTCCTTTCGTTAAAATGGCTCCTGCATGTCGGTTAAAAGTTGCCACCATGTGAGAGGTCTGGCAGGGAAAAGAAAGCAAAGCCAGCTTTACCGGCTCCTAATAGAACACGACATAGACGTGCTGGCGGTGCAGGAAACGAAAGTTGATGGCGAAGAATAGACCGGTAGCATGGTGCAACGTTTCACGTCTAGGTTTTTTGTTGTAGTCAGCCACGCATTGGGCACATCAGCTGGCTGCGTACTTTTTGTCAAGTAGTTGCTGGAGCTCAGAGTGAAGGGTCATTTTTCGTGTCCGACGGGCCGGTGTGCGACTCTTGACGTTTCTTTGAATAGTGACGAGTGGCGTATCGTCTGTGTGTACGCGCCCAACAAGGTAGAAGAAAGGGCCCTGTTTTTCATGGCCTTGAGCAACGTCTCTGTGCAGAAAGGCAGACAGTATTGTTGGGCGACTTTAACTGTGTTCTCAGTGCACACAAGACGAGCACGCGGGGCTTCAGAGATAGGAGCACTGATGTTCTGACGCGGATTGTCGAGGACTGGGATCTTGAAGATGTCGCAGAATGCTATCAATATACGAGTGCGGTTAGGTACACACGATTCGAAGGCCCTAGTCATACAAGAGCTGACCGCATTTATGTATCCGTCGACATCCTGCCGACATGTACAAGTTATGGTGTAGTCCTGGTGTCGTTTTCTGACCACTGCTTAGCCGAATGCTCTATCGGAAATAATAAGCGAAGCAACTCTTCCTCGTGGGAAACATAGAAATTAAATAGCAAGTTCCTGGAGGACGGAGAATTTAATTCAAGTGTAATTGAGGAAATTGGCAAATTAGAACCTAGCAAAAGTCTGCACATTTCGCAACAGTGGGACCTGTGTAAGGAAACTATACAATAAAAGCAATTGACAGGGCAACGTGCATTCGGCACGATCAGAGAAAGAAAGAGACAGAATTGAAACAGCTTCTTCAGAAGCTACTAAAACATGAATGCCGAGCCCCGGGAAAATGAACATATGAGAAAAATAAAACAAAAAATAGAGCAGCTGGACGAGGAGCGTTATCGGGGTGCGCTTGTGAGGGCAAGGGCAGCGGACACCGCTGCAGGCGAAATGCCATCGAAACGAGCGCTAGGCTTGGAAAAAGCAAGCGCCGGAAAGAACCATGTACGCGATATCGAATGGGGCGGTAACGTATCAACTGAACAGAGGATATCACGCGAGGCTTTACTGAACATTATCGGAAGCTGCATTGCACGACATAGACTTTCAACACTTCAAAGATGAATTTCTTTCTGTATTACCCCGTCTGGACGACGAGTTTGGAGCGTGCAATAACAGTGGCCGAAGTTGAGGTGGCTATAGAAAAGTGAAACCCAGGAAAATCACCTGGATCGGACGGATTCACTGCAGCCTTTTGTAAAAAATTCAAGCATGAAATCAGCCCTATCTTGACAGTTATATTTAATGAAGCGTATAAAAATAATACATTGCCTGCATCTAACAGGTTATCGCATACTGTTCTTATACCAAAGACCGAGGATGTACATAAAGTCAGATCTGTATCAGCGTATCGACCCATAGCCCTAACAAAGGTAGAGTACAAAATCTACGTAAAAGTGTTGGCTCGAAGATTGCAGACAGCGATACAGGACATCATCGGGCCTCACCAAACATGTGGCATTAAAAGGCGATCCATTGTCCTAAATATTCATAAAGCGCGAAGCATTCTCGAGTGCTGTGATTACTCTGATGATCGGGTTGCCATTTTACAGATTGACCTTGAAAAGCTTTGGACTGTGTTGACCATAGAACTTTGTTTGCGGCTTTAAGTCATGCTAACCTTGGTTCCGTTATCTGTGAGGGAGTGGCCCTGGCGTACCGAAGCTGCACGACGAGGTTGATTGTGAATAAGAGTCTGGGGGCCCCCATTAACGTGCAGCGTTCGGTTCGTCAGGGTTGTCCCCTAAGCTTTCTGTTATTTTGTATTTATATAGAAACTCTGTGCATGAACCTAATCAAGAACAATAGCATCCTTGGTTTCCAGTTACAAGCAGTCGAAGTGAAGCTGCTAGCATATGCAGATGACGTTGCTATTTTCACAAGAGATCGGAATAGTGTAACACAGGCCGTCGAAACAGTGCGTGAGTTTACCAAGGCTACGGGGAGTGGCGTGAACTGGTCCAAGAGCCTTGGGCTCTGGCACGGATCGTGGCCATTGAAGCCGGACCACTTCGCTAATGTGCCTTGGGCTACGATCCCGGGCAAGTACTTGGGAGTCCCGCTCGATTGTTATCGCGAGAGCGACCACTACTGGAAAGAGCAGGTGAACGAAACACGAGAGAAAGCGGAGAAATGGAAAGGAGCTTCATTATCGATTTTTGCCAGAGCCACCGTTTGCAACCTGTTTTTTAAAAGCAAGCTCTGGTACGTGATGCAAGTGCTGCACTGCTCACCAACGAATCTCCTGAAATTTCACAGAATATTTGCCATGTTTGTCTGGGCTTCCGAGTGGGAACGGTGCAGCCGTACGAACTTGTTTCGGCGGGTAAAAGACAGGGGGCTCGGATTGGGTCACCTGTTTTTACGTCAACTGGTCAACCGTTTTTTTTTGTTCTTTAGAGGCGTGACAGATCCGTTCCTCCGCACACTCTGTCAACTACGACTGAGTAGATCGCTCCCTGAATTTGTTGTGTCCACCGAAGATTGTGTGGGAGGGATGTGTGGTTTTTACAAAGAAATTGTGTCTACTGTAAGATTTCTGTCTGTGCGGTTTTCTAAAGAGCACCTTGCCAATGTCAGACGAAATGTACTCTATTTTGCTTTACGTGATATTGTTTTCCCCGTGCCGCTGTACCGGTCATTGTACAGTGGAGGCCCAGGCAGCGACGGTTTAAAGAGGGTAAAAGAAATGCACGCACAGCCGGGAACCAAAACATTTTTCTTTAAACTGCATTCGGGAGCATTACCAGTTAAAACTCTTTTGGAGCGAAATGGATGTTTTTTTGCCCTGGGGTACGCTTTGTATTATTCGTAAGTAGCCGGAAACCGGATCATGTTTCTTTACATTGTTGGAAGGCGGTTTATTTTTGGGACATTTTCAAATAGCTATTAAGAAAGAATTTTTCTTGTGCCCGTACGGCATTCGATTCTTGAGTAGAGAGAACGAAAATGGCGTTCCATTTGATGCAGTCATGCTCATGGGCCTCCACTCGTTGTGGCATTCCAGAATGGCAGGTCAGCATTTTGACAAAGATGCGCGCCCTGCCAGAGCTTGTTTTAGAGAGTGAGTGCACTGGTTTCTTGAGAATCATAAAGCTTCACCGGAACCACCCGAGTGGTTCTCAAGAGTAGAGCCACTTGTCACTGTCTGAATTTTAACCTGATGATACCAGCACGTTGCTGGTTGATATCTTTCACCTCATGTAGAGTGTACATAGGGTAGATTTATAGCAGTGTTGTCTGTGTAATATGTTTGTACCAAAGCCAGGTAATAAAGAAAAAAACGCGCTCGGCTATCTATTCGGCGCGCTACTACGGAGAAAAATCAGCTTTTTATCCACTAGAATGAATTCCGCCATCTCCTTGTGAAAAACTGCCACTTCTGAACATCTTTTGCCATTTTAAGAGCTACTGCTGCAACCACGGGAAAGAGGAATCATTAAAGTTGATAAATCCCCGGGAATATACAAATCGATGCAATAGCTCAGTCGCAAATCGCTTTTTAGTGGCCAGAAAAGCCTAAAAATTTGAACGTTTCCATAGACTCTCATACTTCACACTGCGCCCGCAATTTGGAACGAGTTTTCGGCCGTAAGTAAAGGTACTGCTTCTGTGAGATGTCGGTATAAGCGCATATAACTTTCTCCTCGCGAATATTTTGAACGATGGCTTCAGTGCTTACTTATTCGCGAAAAACGACGCTCTTCATAGAAAACGCGCATGTTTGCAGAGGCGACCACTAGAGGCGCTGTTCGGCGATGTCCCTAATTCCTGGACATGGTACATTCAGGATGTTTTTGCATTGTGCGAGCGGGTAAACTCGACCAAGTCCCAGACCGTCCAAGTACGACTGATTATTAAAAGCATAAACGCCGTCGCCTTTAACGCCCTTGCTACGCAAAATCCTGCCACCACTCAGGATGTGATCACAATTTGCCAGGAACTTGAGGAACTGCAGATCGTTCGCCTCTGCTACGATACCTCGGACATTCGTCTTCCTGTGGTGCTCGACTTCCGTACGCTAATTCGCGATATCGTTCGTGAAGAGTTGCTCTTCCTGCACTCCGGAATCTCCTCTACCTTCTGCTCCAACCAACTTGCGGGACATCATTAGGCAAGAGATAGCGTCCGCGTCGCGTCTAACTTATTCCGACAGTCCCTGCTCTCGTCAGGTGCCAACGTACGCCGACGTTGCGGCGCTCCTTGTAGCCGCCACCGTCCGTGTGCCTACACCAAGAGACCACGCACCTGTGGCTTCTTTGACAATGCCGATGCTTGTCCAGCCGTACTACGCCACTGCGCGTCCTCCTCGACCCGTCTGTTACAACTGTGGCTATCGAGGACGCATCTGCCGGTTTTGCCGAAGCCGACAACAGGACCAGCAACGCGGCTACGCTTCCGAGGAACGCCCAGGCATCCGTCCAACCACGAGCTACAAATGGACGACCTACCGCTCTTCCCTTCGCCGTTCACCCTCTCCTCCTTTCTGTGTTGATATGCCTGTTGATTCCCGTGCGTCTCGCCGCAGGTGACCTTCTCCACGTCGCCGTTCAGTGTCGCCTCTGCGACCCGCCTGCCTTGTCACCAACGCCAACTCGGAAAACTCCCCGATGCAGTTTTAGGAGGGGAAACTGCATCCTCCGGACGGCCAACAATTCCTCCAGAACGACCATCGAACTTGTAAGTCCTGTGCGTTCCAATTGTACGCGTCGAAGCTCTCGTGAACACTGGCTCTGCCATTTCCACTATTTGCGCTGGCTTTCGTTCTCGCCTCCGAAAAGTGACCACGCCTTACTGCGGCTCATCTCTCCGTGCAGCGACGAGCGCCATCATTCGTCCACTCGGACAGTGTACGGTTCGTGTTTTCATAGATTCTATGAAATCCTCTATCCCGTATTCCGGCGTCGGCTGAACGCCGACGCGGCCGACGGCTGCTGGCGCGCTCGGGCGTCGCTCGGCTTCGAATAGACCCTTCTGCATTTCGTGCAGGACGCGCGCGGCCGCGCCTGACCACGGCCGGACTCGACAGGCGCGCTAGCGTTCCGTAGCCAGACTCGCATGTACAGGAGGCTGCTTCGTGGGCTGTTTCGCCGGTTCCCGACAGGTGGCGCGGCACGTTCTTCGCTTTACTATGCATGCGCTCCTCGAGGTGCGGTCGCACCGGCGCGTTGGAGCCGGCTCAACTAGTGTGCCTCGATGTGTGCGCCCCCCTACAAAACGCGCAACAAAACGCGCGCATCAAGGCACCCTAGGCTCAACTGTAGCGGAGAGCGATTTGCGCCAGGTGTAGCGTCGCCGGCTCGGCGTGACAAAACGCAACATCCTCGCGAGCGCGCGTCGGGAAAGTCGGAGTATAACAGAGCCCTGAGAGGTCGTGATGGTCCGGGATGACCTCGTATTCTAGAACGCCGAGACGTCGAAGCAGCTTGTATGGCCCGAAGTATCGCCGAAGAAGTATCTCTTGCTCGGGGGTACGTAAGGCGGCGTGGTAATCCGCACGCAGCGTTGATGTCCGCACTCACACTACGCACGTGCGACTCTCCTCCTTCCCTATATCCAACAGCTGTGTGTTACTCTTTCCACTTTTCTACCAGCATCTGTCCGCGCTTCTTCTGCGTTCTCGCTGCTGCTCTCGCGGCGCATACGCTACTCTCCTCCTCTAGTCTTCTCTCCTTCAAATAGCAAAGCGCTGCGCTCGTTCAGTCCAGCGCTTGCCTCGGTTTGCTCCTCTGAAATGCGGGCTCGACATGCCGTCCTGCGCAGCGCCAGGATGAGGGCTAGCGCATGCGCGTCCCCTCCCCCTCTCTCTCCTCTCCTACGCTGCCTCTCTCGCGCGCCTGTCGGCGTTCCTCGCACGCCCTGTGAGAATTAACGGCCAGGCTATAGGGAAGACATGATGCGCGTTGTGTTCCTCTTCGCGTTCCACGACGCGAGGTCTGTAGCATGCCCAGAGAACGCCAACGGAACGGGATCGTGCAAGTGCTCCGGCTTCGCATCGCCTCATGGTCCTCTTTAGCGGGAGATGGTGTAATTTTTAACACGAAAGTGTTTTATGCCGGGGTCCACCAAGTACATCCGTCACGGATATGACGTTGATAAAATGGACACCAACGGGTGACAAAGAAAAAAACCAAGAAAAAGATACCCCGGTGGGAATCGAACCCACGACGTTGCGGCCGCGACGGCAAGCGCCCGGCGCGCTACCCAGCGGCAGACGCTAGGCGGCGGCAGACGCTAGGCACGGCGCGAACGCGCCTTATATCTTTCACACATTCTCTTTCGTGGCGGGCGGAGCGGGGCGGTGCCGCCGTCTGTGAGAGGTGAAAAGAAGTAATACTTCACGATCGACACTTACTAGCGCTTACTCCGAGATTGCACGCGATATCTGAGGTCATGGTTAAAGCGTCTCGATACCAGAGAGGTAGAGTGGCCGCGCTGGCGTCGCCGAGGCACCCTTGACGTAGTTACGTTCTTTGCCTTTGGCTTCGTGTTAGCGTGCGTCGGCTCATCGGAGTAGTGCATCTTCCGCGTGCACCAACGGGATTTCTCCGCCGCCGACTGCTTCAATTGCGAGAGCACCGACTAACAAAACTGCTGCAATATGCGTTGCAGAAAGGACGCGATTTCGACGGGCGAATGTCGTGCCTTGGTGGAGCGAGAGCAGCGCCTGCGAGACAGAGGCCAGCGGGACGCACGCGTTTGCGGCTCAGGCTACGAACTTCTACCTCCCGTGTTGCTGAAGCGCAGTGCGTGTTATGTATGCATGAGCACAGGCGTCGGCTACCCATTACTAGAAAGCGCACACCGTGCCGTTTCTCTCCTTAATTGACGACGCTTTGAAGAAGTGCATACCGGGTACCAGTGTTGATTATGAGCTTGTTGATATCATCCTTACGCGGGATTCGCGATTCGCTGTGTCCAAATATGTGTTCACACCGTCAGCTACCACAACGGTTTAATCGTGATCATGGGCGTTAGTCGTCGCGATAGAGACATGCTGTCAACATGTGTGCATCCACGTCAAACGGTGCTATAGCTGCCAAACACGAATAGACGTTGTACAAGCTCTGATATATCATTACACAATAAGCACTACTTCTGCGAAGACACGTTTCACTTTCGTGTTATACCGATTCCTATGACGGAGGGATCAGCCATGTTTTTTCACTATGTCCACGTCGGCGTACCGGCGTCCAGACCCAAACACGGTCGCCGGGCTGATATTCCACGAAGCGTCGTCGAAGATTGTAACGGCGACCGTCAGTCGTCTGCTGATTCTTGATGCATAGGCGGGCGAGTTGTCACGCTTCTTCGGCGCGGAACTGCGACGGCGCGGGGCCTTGGTGGTTGCGCGGAGTGACGACAGCATGGCGTGCAACGGCAGCCTAGCTGATGGCTTCCGGCTCAGGTTGCAGCGGTACAGCAACTCCCAGCGAATGCTGAAGTTCCTCGCGAACGACGTCGGCTATGGAAGGTGCCTGGTGGTGTTGCGATGCTGGAAACATATTTCGCAGCTCTTCACTCACGGCCGCCCTGATCGCCTCACGCAGGTTTTCTGTGTCCAGCCCATTTGCTTCCCCGTAGTTCGTCGTCGGCATGCGATGGTTGTATTGCCTTGTACGCATTTCTGGGGCCTTTTCAATCGTTGTGGCCTTCCAAATGAACTCCGTGACTGTGTAGGGCGGGTTGCGCACAAGTCCGGCAAAGAGCTCTTGCTTCACTCCCTGCAACAGGAAAGGAAGCTTTTTTTTTCGGACATAGCGAGGTTGGCGTGCCGGAACAATTGGGGCATTTCCCGGTGCTTTCGTTCGGGAGCTGAACATGGGTCTCCGACAGGGTTTCGGCTCCTTCCTTACGGACGACGCTGCCGAAGGTGTTCAGAAATGCGGCGCGAAAAGAGTCCCAGGTCGTCAGCGTGGTTTCTCTGTTCTCGAACCATGTCCGAGTGGTGTCTTCTAGGGCGAAATAAACATGCCGTAGTTGTGTCTTCATTTGTCCAATTTTTCAAAACGGCGACCGGGCCGTAACTTTCAGCCAGCTCGCCCGATCTTCTAGCGACGACCCATGGAAGGTTGGTGGTTCCCCAGCCTGATGTAGCCGGATCGATGTAGGGGCTACTGGGGCGGTGATTGTTGCTGTCGAGGACACTGCGTTAGATTGCCTGGAAGGGGTCCGTACTCTGGCTTGCGTTCTAGCTGCTGGCGGCTAGTTCGACGGTCCGGGATGCCTTTAGGTTCTTCCTCTTGAGTACTTGGACTTGGATGCCGACTCCATGTGGGCATCCGGAACATTGACGAACCAGCACCTCCACCAGATATCACGTGGTCGTGGCGGTGAAGGGGACTCCAGCAGAAATCGGAAATGCGTAACTCTTCTTTAGGGGCGAAGCTCCTCTTAGTCTAACCTTGTCACGTCTCCGTTGTCCGGCGTAAGCACCTTCGCAAACTGCCCACTACTTCGTCTTCGCAAACATCCCAGTACGACCCATCACCGATCCTTTGCAAACTGCCCACTACTTCGTCTTTGCAATCATCCCACTATGATCCATCACCGATCCATTACTTCACCGACCATAAAGCCGTTATAATGAAGGGGGAACGGAAGCCACGTCTAGCTACCACTTACGATTAATAAAATTTCTTGTATAAATATATACAGTGTTTGTCACGTCTTTGATGATGTACTGGGCTATCGCTTTGTTTAGTGCTGGGCGAAACCACTGAAGATTTCACGGTGTAACCATGATTGCTTCAGGAGCTTCGCCCAAGCTCTTCATCATTCACCCGGGGATATGCTGTGAATTTTTTTTTGCCTTAACTTGTGGCCGGAAAGGTTCAGTCAAACTGCAAGCAAAGCACGCTGTATACTTATAGCGGCGAACAGAGCGTCAGCCGATAATGATCTGTAGTAAGGCGCGTCGGCATTTTTACATGCGCGCTCAAGCCTATAAAGGTGGATTCACACGAGAGGACGGCGGAGGAATTTTCGCAGAGGACAGCGCATCACGTGACGCGCGCGTCATCGAAAGTCGCCGCCCTCGCCTAGTCCTTTCTCCTCCGCTCGAGGTACGGATGGAATTGCCTCACCGCTATTTCGATCCGTCCGCTTGACGGTCGTCTGCCCTCGATCGAGCGGATTCAGTGTCAAATCTGTCAACGTTGGTCGGATGAGCGTGGCTAGAAAGGAGGCTGTCGGTTTAAAAAAAACGCGTTTTTGTTTTGCGGCAACGACCGAATGTGCTTTTGTTGTGCGACGGTGGAAGAGGCGAGGTTTTTCAGGTTTTTATTCTTAGCGCGTGGCCTGCGTGATGAGTGCGGTGAGGAAAACTCTGAGTGACGAAGCGACCGCTACTTTTCTGTCCCTCGTTGAGGGTTTCCCAGCGCTTTGGAACATCGAACACTCGGACTACGCAAACGCGCAGTTGCGCAACAGGCTGTGGCAGGAAATCGCAGGCGAAATGGCACAGCGGCATCCTGAGTCAGCGCCTTACTCTGTCGATACGTAATGCTTGCTTGAAGTTTCTCTATCTTTCTTTTTTTTGGAGGGGGGAGAGAGGGGGTGATAACGTACTGCACAACCACAAAAATAGATACAGAGGCGGCGGAAAATAAGCTCGTATTCGCCTCTTTTGTGGTAGCGCAGTTCAGCGTCCACCAACTTGACTACAAGAAACCTTTGCTGTATTTTTCGGAGTGTTCTTCGAGATTTGAGGCGTTACCTTTGCTCTTCCTGCTTGACCATGTGCAGAATTCCTGAAAACTGTATTGGCGAACAAGCGTCGCACCTTCAGGAGTGAGCAAAAAAAAAAAAGAAGACAACGAAAAGCGGCCAAGACGCAGAAGACGCGTACGCCGGGAAGTGGCGATTCTACTCCTGCCCCACATTTCTTGAAGCAGTAACAAGTGATCATGGCAGGCTGGTCAGCGAGGAGTATGCAGAAAGCCAAAGCGTGAGCTGCTTTTTCTCGCCAGTCACATTATTTTAGCTGGGCTTGATTTAGTAACGTGCTTTCAATCGTTACTTTTGGAGAATTTTTTCCCGCTTGACATAATTTAAATAGAGTGTTAATATTTGTGGGAAGGTATATTGCTTTCGCAATGCTTTTTTTTTCTTTCGACGTGAAGTAAAATCCAGCTGAACTAAAACACCACCGCAAAGAGCGCCTGCCATTTGCTTTTCTGAATTATTGATGCGTTGAATACTCACCAGCAAAATTCTGGGTGGCCTCGCTATTTTCAAGAATGTAGTCTTTTTTTTATCCTTCTGCGGCTAACACTGCAAGTGTGTCAATGCTAGCATGACACGAAAAAACTTTTTCTTTCTTACGTCAATAAATTTCATTTTCTTATGCAACGTTACATGCCATAGGCTCCCTACAAATCCGGAAAAACATGTTTTCCGTTTATTCATTGCTGTGATGCAGCCGTCTGGCCTGGTCACCGACACAGTTGCCACATAGGAGCATCCAGCTCACGAATCTACAGCAGCACCTGATGAACAGCCGCACGTTTCCCCTCAAGATGAAGGAAGTGCAGCTCATGTAAAGAAAAAACAGAACGCGGACCTGATGTCACAGCGCGCAGCAGCACTGCAAAAAGTGGCCGATGCACTGTCAAAAGACGAATCAAAGGACTCAGCAGCTCTCTTTCGAAAGCTCGTTGCTACATACCTTCGCCAGTTGAGCCCCAGTGCTTCCCTAAGGTGTCAAAAAAATGTCATCGATGCGATATTGCCGTATCTTGACGAGACGCAAAACCGAGAAGAAAGTGCATTGTGAAAAGTAGATAGATTTACCAGCGCACAAAAAATGTGTGTGTGTCCTTCGTAAATGTCCCGTCTTTTGTGCGCTGGTAAATCTATCTTAATCATGAACCAACTCGCCCAAGCAGCCGTTTTAGCAGTGAAAAGTAGAAGTGCAATTTTGTTGAACATTTATTTATTTTATTTGTCATGCTTTTTTTGACGTGCCAAAGTCATGGCAACATTTTGCAATAAAAAGAATCCTGCTCTTTCATGTGCACCACAGTCCGCTGCTTAAATTATGCTTAAGGAATAGTCACTTTTTTCGCTCATCTGTAACAAAAATGGTCCATCTTTGTTGTTATTGCAAAGCATCAAAGACCAGGAAATAGCACAAGTAGCATACAAGTAAATGGCTTACAGTAAATAACGTACGAGTCACCTATAAATTCAACATTCAGCCTTCAAAAACATAACACTCGAAAAAAGTTGAATAATATGAGTGCGTACTGGGCGATAAACACATTGACTTCACAGGTACTTTTTTTACATCACGTTTGCATAGACAAAGGCCTACATAACACAAAGTTTCACTGGTGATGAGCCCTGTGCCTTGACACATTCACATATGCCGCGTCATTCTGCCAAGGCATTGCAGCTAATGCAGTGAAAAAATCACACATGTGTTCACAAATCGAGCATGCTGTTGCCCTGAGCCGGCCGCGGCTTGATCAAACCGAGAAGAAAGTACTTTGCTGCTCCACTGTTGTGTCTGCTGGTGGCGGAAGTTCAGCCGCCAAGAAGTTGTGCAAAACACAAGCTGCTGCAACATACTTCGTCGCTCTTGTTAGCGTCGCTGCCATGGTGGTGTGTAGGCACCTAAACCGATTGGCGAGGATTCCAAACGCATTCTCAACTACTCTGCGGGCTTTTGACAACCTGCAGAGAAACAAAGACAGATGAAATGCATATTGTGTAATTTACACAAAGCGAAAGATTTGTAAACCAGTTGAGTAAAAATAATAAGTTTAATGTCATGCAATTTTCACTTACGTAGCATAGTGATAATAGTATCGTGCAGTGTGTACGTTCTGCGTATAATGCAAAATGCACTTCATGTGGGTACTAGACACGCCGCTTCAGTGCAGGAATGTCAGGTGTACGAAAATGTTGCATGATATTTGAACACGGAATAACAGTGGAGTGTTTGCAGAGAGGTGGCTGAAACATCTGTAAATGCATGAAAAATTCTAACTGACCTAGGGTCACGAAGCCATTGTGGTTTCGGCCAATGTATTTGAACACACATACGCAGCTTTGAAGCTGTTCAGTGACTGCTGCTCACCTGTAGTTGAAGATGAGCTGCCTTGGGTCAAGGTATCACCTCCAAAAGGCTTCATCAAGTTTTCTCCCAGAGGAAAAGCATCATCTCCCACAATAACTGGCAGCATGTGGAGCTCCGGCGTTGTTGACATTTTCACAGATTTGGGCAGGCCCGCTTTGTTGTTATCGATTGGTTTTTGTAGAGGAGTTGACTGCCAAATTCCACCGTCACCTTTTGAACCAGGGACACCAATGTCCAAGTACCTAAACCTATAGTTTGCATCGACGAGCGCAAATAGCACTATACTGAATGTTTTCTTGTAGTTTAAATACAAAGAGCCTGATTTTTTTTGTCTTGATGATGGACACATGTTTTCCGTCTATCGCACCTGCACAATTTGGGAACTGCCACTTTGCTTTGAAGTCTTGCATGACCGCAGACCAATCTTCACAAGTCTTGGGAGACTTCAAGAACTCGTCTTTCAGCTCCAGGTAGATGGCCACACATGTCTCTTCTATGAGCTGGTTGACAGTTGAGTGTCCCACCCTGAACTGCCGGCTTAAGGAGTGGTGTGTTTCTCCCATTAAAGAAAGAAAGAAAAAGAAAGTTTTGTTAAAAAGTTAAGCAAAACTAGAACTCTGCATCTAAAGAAATGTGGAGATTCGATATGCTCACTCTAACTTGTGTTAAGCGAATCTTTCATGAAGCAGCTATTTTAATGCCATAAAACTAATAATAACTACTGGGGTTTTACGTACCAAAGCCATATATGATTATCAGGTACGCCGTAGTGGAGGGCTCTGGCACTTTTGTCAACTTGGGTCTCTTTAACGTGCACCGAAAAACGCACCGTACTCGGGCCTCTACCAATTTTACCTCCAAGCCCCATAAAACTGCATTCAATTCATTCAGTCTTCTTTATCGCCATCTTCACAAAAGTTTGTACAACGTTTATGCGCGGAACCGGTGAAAACGTTCTAGCGTTTTAATGCATCTACGCACAAAATTAAGTTCATTATATAAGCTGAAATACACATAGCACTCCACTGCGAGACGTTAAGGCAGTCATAACACGAAGGTCTACATGTGTTTGTCATAATATGCGGATCGAAGTAAGACGTTGAAGACGGGTTCGTTTGTTTCTTCTTTTTGTTTCGTACCGTTCCTGCATTCATGGCTAGTGGATACTGGCACACGCGCCCGTCACACGCGACGTGAAGCGCGCAATTCACAAGACAACACCAGACGTTGTACAAGGAAGACGGTGAAGCCTTCGCATAGCGCGTCACATCAACAGTGTCACTTCATACTTAAAATTGAGGCAGAAGGTAGCGCTTACCTGTGGCGAGGAAGCGAAGAGTAACTTGGAGTCTTGTCTTCGCTGGCACGGAAGGCCTCATTATAGTTTCTTGCCGCTCGATTCTACGTTTAACGCGCGCCAAAAGTTCGAAAAACTGCGTGCTGCTGACGCGTAGCATGCGTTTGTATTCCTCCGGATCGCACTCGAGTAGCTCTTCATAAAGTAAGCTCTGAACACCAAGCGTCTTTTTGGAGATCCATGGCTTCATCCACCACAATCGTTTCTTTTTTTTTCAAACTGCACCTCGTCGTCTTCTCTCACATCAAGTAAAACAGCCAACGCGCACAAACGTGGTTTCGAGCAGTCATCCATCTCGGAATGCACTCTTGTTCCCGGTACTCTAGCGCTGAGACAAGCGTTGCGTATGCGTTAGAGTTGAGAGTATGCACGCGGATTTTGCGGGCCGCGCTCCGGCTGTGTGGATGCGACGTCTCCGCGGCTGCGCCGGATCCAACTGATCACGTGACTGTTCGGTCCGCAGAGAAGCGGGATTTTTCCCTCGCGTGTGGATCCAGCTTAAGAAGGTTTTGAAAGAATCTGGAAGGTTCCCAGACATTAGGGCGCATGGAAGGTTCTTCTGCTCCTCCGAACGCCCGACTTCGATTACAGCTTAACCAGTTCAAGCTTCACGGTGGTGCTTTACATCGCTATATTTACCACGTCGACGGCAACAAATGGGTACCAATCATACCACGTTGTCTACAACGTGAGGTTGTTCAGGCATTTCACGTGGATCCCACAGCCGGTCATCTAGGCTATCTTATATCCTGTGACAAAATATCAAGTTGCTGCACCTGGCCTGGCCTCTCTTCAGCCATTGCCAAATATGTTGCTTCCTGCGTCCGTTGTGAAAGCCGCAAACGTCGCACGGCTGCTCCTTCTGGTCTACTGCAACCTCTTCCTTGTCGCGCTTTGCCTTTCGAAGTCATCGGGATAGACTTGTACGGCCTCCTTCCCGTGAGTTCGAATTGTTGGATTGTGACGGCTGTTGACCATCTAAGCCGCTACGCGGACGCATCCTCGCTACGATCTGGAGCTGCCCCTGAAGTAGCTGATTTTTTTTCTGCGCGGCATATTTTCACGCCACGGAGCTCCACGGGTTCTACTCAGTGACCACGGCAAAGTCTTCCTTTCTTCTATTCTTGCCGAAGTTCTGCGCGCCGCCAACACCATTGACAAGACAACTTCTGCTTACCATCCGCAGACCAACGGCTGGACAGAATGTTTTCATCGCACCCTCTCTGATATGATTGCAATGTACATCCACCCGGACCACTCGAACTGGGACGGAATCCTACCGTTCGTCACGTTCGCTCATTACACGGCTACGCAACGCAGCACAAGCTTTTCTACCTTTTTCCAAGTCCACGGCCGCTTGCCGAATTTCGCTGTGGACGTCTCGTTACTTCCGGCTCCTGCACCCTCCACAGGTCATTTATGCGAACACGTTTTGTCTCGCCTCTCACACTGCCGTCATCTGGCCCGAATTAACACCGGCATCTCCCAGGAAGCTCGCAACTCTCGCTACGACTCGGCTCACCGTACTGCGAGGTTTTTGCCTGGAGACGAAGTTCTATAGAATCCGCTGCGCGTTCCTAATAATAATAATATCTGGGGTTTAACGTCCCAAAACCACGATATGATTATGAGAGACGCCGTAGTGGAGGGCTACGGAAATTTCGACCACGTGGGGTTCCTTAACGTGCAGCTAAATCTAAGTACACGGGCCTCAAACATTTCCGCCTCCATCGAAAATGCAGGCGCCGCGGCCGGGATTCGATCCCGCGACCTTCGGGTCAGCAGTCGAGCGCCATAACCACTAGACCACCGTGGCAGGGCGCTGCGCGTTCCTGGCTTATGCGAAAAATTCATGAGGCGCTTTCATGGACCTTACAGGTTCGTTGAGCGAACCTCCCCAGTTAATTACCCTGCCTCACCTCTTACGACTCCTTCCAATCACCGTTGCCGGGGCACAGAAATAGTGCATGTTTTTCGTTTAAAGCCGTATACCCGACGCATTACCTAATACTACCACGCGGCCAGGCGGCCGCTTCCAGCACGAGGGGGAATTAGTGTGAGCACAGCAAACTAGTGACTCTTCTTTGTCATCTCGACATATCATCATCATTTGTGTAACTTCCTCATCTGTATATATCATCATCATTGTAGAACAGCTCGAGCTAGAATCGAATAAAGCTGTTGCTCATAATATTTTGTAGGGAAGGAGAGTGGCCTCAGCGGCATTGGCATCGCCATGAGCTCGTGGTTGCTGCGCTTGGTCGAACGCGGCCCGTTGCTCTGCTAATAAATCTTAGCGAGTGGTGAAGGCTGCTCGGTTTGAACGCCCTGGAACGTCGGAATCGCACTCGATGCTCTATCACGCCCAATGACGCAAGCGGCACTCTTGCCTCCAACGGCCCCATCCACATTGCTCTGCGCCGGTGCGTCTGCGAGATCTCCATCTTCCCGTGCATAGATAGTAAGTTTACAGTGAAGAATAATATGCCATTACCGCTTGTACAAATTGTTCTGGACAATTAACTTTGGCCATGTTATGAGGTAGCTCATTGCAACCTTCAATCATTTTTGGGAACAGGGAGTGCTTAAACGTGACAACCTTTGCACGTAGGGGCATATTAGTCTTCATGGCTGGCTCTAGCGGACTGTGAAATGCGTACCACTGTTTTTTATGTACCTATGAGAATTAAAATTAAAGTAAATGAATTTTAGTCTCGTCACTTCTCACCGCAATGAGAGCCCAGGCAGGTTTAGTTGAGTGAGCATTTGGGTAACTAGATCCGTGTACCGATATTTTGGCATAATAAACGTTATGTACATTATACATTTTATTTATGTATTTATTCCTATTTAGATCCAATATTATGCCACCACGTTAGAGTCCCGTACGTACCAGTGTGAGAAAGTTTGAGCCTATGTCTTATTTACGAAAATTTCACCTCTACGTGATTACATAAAATGAGTAATATGTCTTTTTCAAGATAAGTCATCTTATACCGTAATGCCTAAATACTTGAATTGTCTCATTTGTGTTAAAGGTTCACTGCCTAACTTGTAAATAAAAGCTAAAATATCTTCGTTTTCTGGGTTATTGCTGCGTATACTGTTTTCTGGTGATTTATTTTCATTTTCCATTGCGTCCACCAATTAGTGATTGATTGCAGTGTGCAGAATATGTGACCTTCATTACACAAATTTGCAGAATACATCAGTGAATCATCTGCACGTAAACAAGCGGCAGTGCTAAGGTCATTGGTAGTGCCCTTGATATAACACAGAAATCAAAACGGTCCTAACACGACCGTTAAGGGACGGCTGATGTTACGCTAAGTATTCTAATTTGGTTCCTTTTAAATTAAGTCATATTAGTACGGTATGACTGCATCCACTTCAGTGTATTTAAATTAACTCCAGATCAAGTAGTTCACCGATAAAGTCAGAGCGGGAAACGCGATCACACAGATTTTAATAAGTATAAGCGAATACCGTCTATCTGAGCTGTTCCAATAATTATCTCTGCAAAATCGTGCAATGCTTCTGCAAGTTGGATTACTGCAGACCAGCGGCTCCCGAGTCCATGCTAGTTAGGAATAAATGTGTTTTAGCTTTCGAGCTAGTAAACAAGTTTTTTTGATAATATGTGGTGGAACATTTTTCATCAAGGACGCGTAATTGAAATTGCTCTATAGTTTTGTATTCTGCAGGGGCGTAGCCAGAAATTTTTTTTGGGGGGGGGTTCAACCATGCTTTATGTATGTTCGTGCGTGCGTTTGTATGTGTGCGTGTATATATACGCAAACAAAACTGAAAAATTTCGGGGGGGGGGGTTTGAACCCCCCCAACCCCCCCCCCCCCCCCCTTCGCTACACCCCTGGTATTCTGTGTTTGTCCATACAACGCTACAATGCGGCTCCGCGTACTCGATAAACACCACAGTCCAACAGCGTAACTTGAGCTTGCTAGCTGTGTTATAATCACGGAGTGCGGTTTATGTATGCACAGGTAGTAAGCAAAAAGATCAGAGGCAAGCTTTGGTTAATTCACTGTCTCCATGTTGCCAGCACATATGGCGGTGTTACGCCATGACCGCGATTGCATCATCATTGTACTTTTGCGGAACCGGCTGTCTAGCTCCTGAATGACGTTAAAACAAGATGATCACCTCTACGACTGTTTTCGTTGGCTAGAGGTAGCCCTGCTTATATAGGAAGATGTTATTGCGAAATTACAATGTTAATAATTGTTGGGGTTCTATGTCCGAAAACCACGGTATGATATGAGGGACGCCGTATAGTGGGGGGCTCCGGAACTTTGACCTTTTGTGTAATGTGCACGTCAATCTGAGTACATGGACCTCTAGCGTTTCACCTTCATTGAAATGCTGCTGCGGCAGGTGGGATGCGATTCAGCGAACTCAGTGTCAGCAGTAGAGCACCATAACCACTAGACCACCGCGGCGGGTCAAAAACAACGTGTTAACGAAAAGAAATGACTTCTTTCTTATACCGTTCTGACCCATGGTAAGATTCTAAAGACGAGAGCAGTCAATAAGCGAATACACTGTGTTTAAGGCGAAAGCCTTAGGCGCCTCATCAAACGCGAAAATTGACCGTAGGCGTCAACACGAGTGATGCAAAAAGTCATCACGTGATGACATCCCCTATATGACGTCATCGTAACACCACATCGGGCAAAAACTCGTGACGTCATCATGATATTAAATAACTTGACGTTGTCAAAAACGCAATACTGTAATTATATTTTATGTGGTGGACCAGCCAAGCGAGCTGCGCTAGCGCATATTGTTCAGCGCCCGCCTTTCTCTTTACCCCTGCTGCTAAACCCAGATACCGTTTTTCTCTTCAGCATAACCGTCTCAGCACTGCATCCTATATAATGCGGCGCTGCTGCCAATAAAGTTCTTTTTAACCGCCAGCTAACGGATTGTTCATTCTGCTGCCCTGGTCATCGCGGTTGCAGAAGTAATCGAGTACGCAATGGCGGTAAATCGGGCTAGTTGGTTGTTCATGATGGTTAAATAACAGCGCAAAAATACGACGAACGCACACACAGAGACAAGTGAGCACTGACTTCCAACAGATTTATTTACGCAGAAACACTCAAATTTATAGCACTGGCAATCACAAGAAAGAGATAATGACATCATTCTCACAAAATCATTTTCTTTATGAAGCAGAGCTACTGAAGGAGTGCTAATGCACTCATCACCAAGCTTATCAATCAAGTCAGCTTCTATAATAATGCGGCGCTGCTGCCAATGTGTGATCTCTTCCCGGATTTTAGAGACGACACTCGACTTGACATACAACGAAACGCACCCGCGGCGAATACAATGATGAACTAGGTTGCCTTGTTTATATTTTTCTACATTCTACTTGTGCTCAGGTAATCTGAAATCGATGCACCTGTCCACCCGGCCTATGCACAGTTTGCCGCACGATAACGGTAGACGATATGAACGTTCACTGTGCACTAGACACGCTTAATAATGTGCTTACTAAGTATGTACATGCTGGAACTTCTTTGCGGCTCGGGTCAGCGATCCTGAAAATCTTAGACGACTTATGAGGGTGCAGAAAATGCAACACGAACATAATAGCTGAGCTATTTCGTTTTTCAGATTGGGGGAAAAGTATGCAAATATGGAACCACTGCGGCTTTTTCGCTTTTCTGCAGACACCCCGCTAGGCGATTGCTCAGACCTGTGCTCATTTCAGCAAACCCTCACGTGTTGAGGTTAGCGAAAAATTGGGAAACCCCGCGTCAGTTAAACATGCACGCGACTTACGTACGTTGTGAGTACTGCCTTTATATTCAGAAGCAAGCAGTGTGCATTGGCTCCTGCCTTGCACCCATACTTCGCTATATAGCTGTAGCTTCACTGGACAACAGATTTTCATGCGCGTAAAGAGCACTAACGAAATTGAAGGTTTTAGATTTGTAGACGATTATTTGGTATTATTTCACGTCAGCGCATCGCAGAGTGCCGACGTAGCAGATGACAATCTTCCAGGAAGTTCTGCATCCACTGGTAACCACGAATTAAACGGTAGCAGACAATTCTATCAGATTTCTAGGCCTTAAACTAACATTTATTGACGAACACACTTGTTGGTTATATGAACGCGCGCTAACAAACCTTTGCTTCTGTATGACTCCGCACATTGAAAACTCGCTAAGCGAAGCATAGCTAAGCGATGTTTCACTGATGTGCTAAAAAGTCATGTTCTCATGTCTTGACCGAGAGCCTTAACATAAAAGCTCTTCGTTTAACAGACGCAGGGTTTCCCAACTTTTTGTTAACCTCAATAGTTGAGGGTTTGCTCAGAAATGAGCACAGGTCTGAGCAATCGCTTTGAAAGGTGTATACAGAAAAGCGAAAAACCGCAGTGGTTCTATATTTGCATACTCTTTCCCCCAATAAGAAAATACAAAAGCTGAGCGAGCTAATGTTCGTGTTGCATTTTCTGCGCCTGATCAGTTGTCTAAGACATGCAGGGTAATTTACCCCATAAAATGGCTGATTGGGCCAGTTGGTGGTAATTGACCCGAAGCGCAAAAACGTTACAGCACGTACTAGTAAGCACAAGATTAAGTGCGTCCAGTGCACAGTGAACGTTGTATATCGTCTACCGTTATCGTGCGGAAAACTGTACACAGGCCGGGTGGGCCTAAATTACAGATTATCTGAGCACAATGTCGAAAAATATAAGCAAGGCAACCTAGCTCACATTGTTCTCCCTGCGGCAGCATTCCGTTGTATGTCAAGTTGAATGGCGTCGCTAGACACCTGGATCAGATCACGCGTGAAATTATAGAAGCTGGCTTGATTGATAAGCTTGGTGATCAGTGCGTTAGCACTCCTTCAATAGCTCTTCTTCATAAAGAAAAGGATGTCATGCGCATGATGCGATCATCCGTTTCTTGTGATATGTCAATGCTATCAATTCTGTGTTTCTGCATATATAAACTAGCTGGAAGTCAGCGCAGGTTTGTACCTGTGTGTTCGTCCGTCGATTTTTCAGCTGTTTTTTGCGATTAGTAACCGACTAAGAACGTTATTATTTTGGCTACGAGGAAAACCTCTGAGTTTGGATTCCCCACCCGCATGACAAGCTCTTTTATTTATTGGTTGTTAAAATATTTACGCGATATTTTAATGGAAGTTACCCGGCCAGCGTTCAGCAAAATTGCTCAAGCGCCATGCCTTATTCACTCTTGCGTAACTCCTCTGAAATAATGGGACGCATCAGCCTACGAAACATATGTGCCATTAAGTACAGAAATAATGATCACATAATGTACGCTTCCCAGTACATCGACACGAAATGGCAAGCATATTGTGATTATATGCCACATGTACTTATTTGAAATATCAGTGAAGCCATTGAAGTAGTCCGGCGGGAAAATAGCACGGCGCGTATTACACTTCGAGGTAAGCGACATCACCATGAAATTAGTTACTGGTCTGAACACCCAATTGGAATAGGTGTTACTAAATATCATAAATATAAAAAAATTGAGCTCCTCTAACTCAATAGAGTTTGGGAAAACACAGTAGAGTTTACATTCTTCTTCTTTTACGATTTGTGTTACATTAACAGCTAAACCGTTGAATAAAAGATAGATGTTAAATTCATGTCAACTCTATTCATAGGTGAATGTAGGTGTCATTGGAAATGTTCGAGCCAGTGAGTGAGAATATGCGGCCAAATAGAAGCGTTTTATCATGTCAGGAAATATATATATATATATATATATATTATATTTTCAATTGCGCTTGTAAATAGAGAAAGTCAACTGATATATGGCCCCTGTATGTATGAGGAAGCCCTGACGCTAAAGTTGCCAGCTCAAAACCGCTTACCGTCCTCTTGCGATTGCTGCTGTTCGAATGATCACACGCCAGGGTGCTCATAGGCATGGCACAAGCGATATCTGCGCGACTGCTAACCGCGTTTCTCAGAAGTGCACGCGTTGAGGCTGCTTAAGCGGAGGGCGCGCCTTTGCTCAGGAAGACCAACTGCAACGGCAGGCTTTCGTTTACCGCGCGCCTCTCCCGAGGGGCAGAGTGCGAGAGTTCCGAGCACCGCGTCGGCGAGGGCAAAAAAAGCAAGAGAAAATTGCTTCTCAATAAAATAGGCACGGCTGGTTCGAGCATCGTCAGTCTCCGGGAAAGCTGTCGCCATTCGCAGCTTGTTTGCGCCCCTCTAACGTTGAGGCCTCTGGAGCATACTCGTGGCAGCGGAGCGCATTTTCTCTTATTTTCTTTTGACTTGAACGTGCAGCGTGACAAGCAAAGCCGGTGAAGACGACTTCGTATGGCTGACAGCCGTTTTATGGCAATAAACTATTTAATATGTCGTGTTTTTCTTTTTTTCGTCATACCCCGCTGACAGAAAAGTCTAGTCCCATAAATTCTTCGCCCTAGTTTCTTGCAGCTTTTGAACCACGCGGTGACGTGAGGGGCATTAATTAGACACAGGATATGCGAAGCCTTTAATCGACTTTGATGAACAGAATATTACGTGAAAGCATATCTGGCTACGTTGGCCTCTCCACACTTGTCTTTTCTTACATTTACAGCTACTTCTTGTATTCATGTATAACGCAAAAAAAAGCGCCTCGCCACGGTGGTCTATGGTTACAGCGCTCAACGGCTGACCTGAAGGTCGCGGGACCGAATCCCGGCCGCGCCGGCTGCATTTTCGGTGGAGGCGAGAATTTTTTAGGCCCGTGTACTTAGATTCAGGTGCACGTTAAAGAACTCCAGGTGGTCGAAATTTCTGGAGCCCTCCACTAGACGTCTCTCAAAATCATAGCGTGATTTTGGGACGTTAAACCCCAGCTATTATTATTATTATTATTAAAACACGAGGACACGAAAGAAGACACAACGGTAGCCTTCATGAGAGTAATAAGTTCTATAGCGACCTGAGCGCCCGATCAGATTATACGTATACCTCGAAGTGGTCAGTACGTTTTGCAATGAACGCTAGTGCATACTACCGACTTCTGTAGAATGAACTACAACAAATATATCACAACGAAAAGGCTGGAGCGGCTCTATCCGATTGCACAGTCGGCAAGCTTGCATATGAAAAATGCAGTTTTTCTGCCCGAGAAAATTTATGTGGCAACAACCAATTTAATACTTTTGTCACAATCTTCGCTAACGTGAACACATAGGCTAATAAAAATACGTAGTCATCTGGCAGCACCGGTGTATCATCATTATGGCGGTGTCCCTCAGAGGGGACTTTTATGTATTGTACGGCTTGGCGACCGTCGCCGATGCAGCAATGTCCTGGATAGCAAAATAAAACCGCTAGAATTATCGTACAGTTTCTAAAGCCGAACTTCACTCATTTTCTTACGTGGTCAATGTAAAGTCAATTATACGCTTACGAGACGCTCATATCACGCATCTGATAGTGAAAATGCGCGGGGAATTTGCAGATATTTTTATATGAACAGTCAATCACGATAACGATATCCTAAACAAAAAAAACAGTATTCTTTGTTTGAAATATTCGATCGCACATTGCATGCCGGCCCAGACAGTGAAAAGAATGAAAAGATTTTTGGCAGCAGTGACAGTGGTCACTGCTGCCAAAGCATCTTTACAAGCATCTACTGCATTTTGCAGGTTGGTGCACAAGGTTTTTGCATTGATATGTGGTAGATAGAGCAATATTTTAGCTGCTGTCGCTGCTGCCTTGCGATTTATTTTTCTTTGTGTTTGTAGTGAGTCTCTGTACTTATCATGTCACAATAAATTGCCAATTTATTGCAATATTTTAAAGAAGAAATGAGAGCAGAGTGGAAAAGCACGAAAGGTGTTTTCGTACGAGGCATGCGCACAAACGGGCGCAAAATGCGTGCGGAATTCGAAGAAATAAAATCCAGCTCACGTCATGTTAGCAACAGTCTCCATGATGTGAACCGCCGACTTCACTTCCTCACATCCCCACCCTCGAAAAGGGTCTTGCTACCTGTAAAATTAACGTGCTAAAATCAGAGCAATACTCGTGAAATCGAAATACTGAAATCAAGGGAATGTTAAAGGCAGCTCATGAGAACCTTGCACAGCTTCTGATGAAAGTTGGACAAGCTATCGGAGAACCCATATCAGCCTCTTATGTCGATGTGTGTTACCGGATGCCGAATAAAGATAAAGATGAACCGTAAATATTGTTCAGTTCCAATGCCGTAAAAAGCGTGGCAGGGTTATCAATGTCGCTCGAAAAAAGAAGAAAAGGAACGCTACTATCGGCTTGCAAGTGATGTCCCCATCTATGTTAATGAGCACTTGTGTGCGTAAATGAAGAGACTACTGGAGACGGCGATTTCACGAAAGCATGAACATGGTTGGAAGTTCGTTTGGACAAGAAAATGAAACATATTTGCCCGTCACACGGAGACGACACCTATCGTGGCAATCTGTCGAGAAAGTGATGTTGAAAAAAATAGCAGCGCCTAATAACTGAAGCTTTTGAAGTATTGGATGATGGCTCTTTTTAAGCACGTTTTGGGATAGTTATATCGCCCCTGAGGACATTCAGCACATTGGGAAATCTAGAAAAAACGACAGTGGTCTGGTCACTTCAACCAAACAACGATAATGCCACTTCACTGTTGGAATCGTGTGGCACAAACATTGGCCTTTCAATGTTCACAGAACCGTGGTATACTGAGGAGTCAGAACATGTCATGCTACCAGGGTTGAATTACTTCTTTTTAAATCGCATGGAGAGTAGAGGGGGAGGCGTAGCCATTCTAGCAACAATTCAGTCTTGTAAAGTAATCGAAGAATATAGTCTTGTCACACAAGAACTACGAATCCCTATGAATAAAGAAGGACACAAATATACTTGCTATTCTCTATCGCCCTCCTGGCGGTTCTACGGCTGATTTCCAAACATTATTGATTGTCTTTTGTCACATGCAATTGCTATGAATTATATGCTTACTCTAGGTAGCGATATTAATATAAATGCCTTGAAGAACTCAGTCACAAGGAATAAACTTTTATTCCTGCTTGAGTGCAACTCATTTCAAAATGTCATAAATATGCCTGGGCGTATTACTGTGTCTACAATTTCATTGCAGGACATGTTTGTTACCAATTCTAACGCAGAACAAACAATTTCAGGGGTGATTAGTTCTGACATAAGCGATCACTAGCATATATTTGTAAACTCGACTTGATGCGCAACCAGCAGGAAAGAAGGAGGGAGACAGGAAAGGGCGCAGACTACCAACTGTTTGTTGTCAGTTTAAAGACGAAAACTTATCACTCTGTTGCGCAGAGGGACCCGTCTGGCAGCTGAGCTTTAGCTGCCAAGTGCCGCATTCGCGGCTTGGGAGTTAGGCTACCCGAGCCCGTGTTGGGATTGCCGGTTACGTACCGACGTCGACCTTTGGTGCACCCTGAACGCCCGCAGGCCTCCCTGCAGTCAACTAATTGTTCCAATCTTCATATCCTCCCGGTCAAGTCCCAAGTCCACCATAATTCTCGCCGATTCTGTTGCCCAAGTGCCCCGGTATGTCAGGGTGATTGACGAGACTGTCGGGTAGGACGATGCCCCGGTAGCAGATGTGATGTCCATTAACATGTCTGGAATAAGGTACTTTCTCCTTTTGTGGTCATGAGCCCCTGATAGGTCAACACATGTCCCCACAACCTGGGTATCAAAGACCACACATTGACCATCCCTTGACAGCACGAGATCTGCGATTTGTTGCAGCAAAACTTCTTTGCAGACTAGTTGGTTCATACTTGTAAACTCGACTTGCTGCGCAACCAGCAGGAATGAAGGAGGGAGACAGGAAAGAGCGCAGACTACCAACTGTTTATTCTCAGTTCACGAAGCCAATATATAGGCATGCCACGCTGCGCCATCACGATGCGCACAACACCAAGATTCATTTACAACACTGCGCCGTGGACAGAGCTGTGAAAAACCACCTCATTTTTTACCGAGCGCCACGTTTTTTTGTTGTAACATAATCACAGGGTGTACACCTCTACTTTTATCTCTTTATTATTTTAACTTTTCACAACTCTAAGATGGCGCGGCCAACATATGAAAAGCCACAGTGAAAATTAAAAAGGCCATGGAAAATTAATAAAAAAAACTATAAAACAACACTGCTCATATGATTCAAAGCCATCTACAAACGAGCACCAATGATGAAGCACACCAATGAGGCAAAACACCAAGATTCGCAACTTAAAACTGTCAAAAAAATTTTACAAGGCGTCATACGGGAAACATAATATGCGAAAAGAGTGCACAGCAGCTAACCCTCATCAAAAGGTTAACAGAAGGAAACCTTCCCAAAGTGTTACCCCCAAAATTAAATATGGCCATTTAAGAACACTATTTCTTTGTCCGAAAGCGATATCGACGGCATGTTTACGCATTTGTCATTGTACTGCCTTATAAAATACGCTTCTATGATTTCCCTTTCGGTCTTTTCCCTTGCTTTTGCCATGACTGATACATTCTCGAATCGGGCGGTACAGCCACACGTCCTACAGTGAAAATCCAAATGGCCACCATTTTTACCCCTTACAGCCAGATTGTGCTCACGCATGCGTTCGTCGAGGCAGCGCCCCGTCTGCCCTATGTATGCTTTCCCACATGATAAAGGAATGTGATACACTACCCCAGAAACACACCGAGTGAACACGTTTGCGTGCTTTTTTGAGCAAACCGCCTTCTTCTGGTTTGTCATCAACGAACAGATCTGCCCTAACGTTCTAGGCGCGGAAAACACTACATCAACACCGTACCTATTAGCAACCTTTTTCACATTGTAGGATATGTTACGCAGGTACGGCATAACATGTACAGGTTTCTTCTCCTTTTCTTTGACCTTGGGATCACCACCCTTGTATTTCTGAAGAAGGCTTTCGCAAGCACTGGTGATAATCTGCATTGGGTATCCAGCTGCTCCCAGACGAACCACCTGTGTCGTGAAGCTCTCGCGCATCAGATGTGGGCAGGACTTATCAAGGGCTGCTGCACAAGCTGACAGCACTATGCCCCTTTTAATCAACTTTGAGTGAGCGCTTTCGTACGGCAGCAGGCCTTTCTTGGATCGCACATTGTATTTGTAGCAGATGTGCTCCTTGGTAAATTTCAGCCGTAGGTCCAGAAACTGGATCTCATTTCCGACCGCCATTTCATGAGTGAACTTTAAGCCACTGGAGTGTCTAGTAAAAGCCTCCAGAACATCATTCACAGCATCATGCACACGTTCACCCGGTATCTTTCTAAGCACAATAAGGTAGTCGTCGACATACCTGTAGGTGCGAACAACATCCAAGGAGGACAGCTCATCCTTCAGGCGCTGGTCGAAAGCTGCCAGGAATATGTCACTGAGGACAGGTGCGACAGCAGAACCAATGCAAATTCCTGCTTTTTGGACATAAATACTATCCTGGTGGCTGATTACAGTGGACTCAAGGTAGAACTTTAGAAGTTCCGAAAAGTTATTAGTGAAAATGCAGTACTTTTGTCAGAATCGTGGAGACAAGCGCGCTTCTACCTCGACTGGCTCAGGGTTGTACTAGAAGAGGATTGCTATCGTGATACAGGCCAGCAGGAGTTCGCAAAGCACAAAAGGAAGTCGAATCAGATGGCGGAGTTCTTGTGGCAGAGCGTAAGGGCTGGATTGCCTGCAAGGCCACGACTCGTTTAAGCGGGCAACGGTGTCACTTACTTGGGAGACGCAAGGATTCCTGCAACAGTGGAACACGTCCTGAACAAAGGCCCCAAGTGTAGCTTCCAGCCACGTTCAACGCGTCCTGAACTGCTGTCCCATGTGCATCGATTTGGCCAACGTGTACAAGAACAGGACCAACAGAGGGCCGTCGGGGATGGAATAGACTGCCTGATGAGAACGGTGAGTGATCGGCCGGTTCCTAGGCCTCCCTTGGGGTTCGTCGTCGATGCACTTAAGGAAAGGAAATTAATGCTTCTCACCTCGGACAAAGAGGGCGGTTTCGTGGTTCTGCCTGAAGGGATGTACCAGAACAAGGCACTAGAAGCAGTGCACAAGAACTTCAAGGCGGTGCACTTTTGTCCAAAAAAAAACGGAAGAGTGCGGCTCAAAAACTGTTGAAAGAAATGAACCTTGACGTTATCTGCAGAGAAGTTGCAAAAGCAGGAAGCGTGTCACTGCAGTCCTTTTTCACTTGCAAGACGCACAAGGCCGACTACCCGCTACGCCTCATTGTGTCCGAGAAGGGCAGTTGGCAAAGGATAGTGTCACGGTACCTACAGGGCATACTTGGAGCCCTTCGCGGCAGTGATCCTTTCTTAGTGCGAAGTTCTTCAAAAATTATTTCTACGTTGAAAGAAGGGCTTCCTTCGGCGTCTACGGCCTTTTCAATCGACGTGGAAGATCTTTTCTACTCAATTCCACACGGTGCCCTTTTTGATGCTGTCAGGCAGTCAATCGATGAATTTGGAGAAATGAATTTCCAAAATAAGCACTGCATTTTCACTAATAACTTTTTGGAACTTCTAAAGTTCTACCTTGAGTCCACTGTATTCAGCCACCAGGAGAGTATTTATGTCCAAAAAGCAGGAATTTGCATTGCTTCTGCTGTCGCACCTGTCCTCAGTGACATATTCCTGGCAGCTTTCGACCAGCGCCTGAAGGATGAGCTGTCCTCCTTGGATGTTGTTCGCACCTACAGGTATGTCGACGACTACCTTATTGTGCTTAGAAAGATACCGGGTGAACGTGTGCATGATGCTGTGAATGATGTTCTGGAGGCTTTTACTAGACACTCCAGTGGCTTAAAGTTCACTCATGAAATGGCGGTCGGAAATGAGATCCAGTTTCTGGACCTACGGCTGAAATTTACCAAGGAGCACATCTGCTACAAATACAATCTGCGATCCAAGAAAGGCCTGCTGCCGTACGAAAGCGCTCACTCAAAGTTGATTAAAAGGGGCATAGTGCTGTCAGCTTGTGCAGCAGCCCTTGATAAGTCCTGCCCACATCTGATGCGCGAGAGCTTCACGACACAGGTGGTTCGTCTGGGAGCAGCTGGATACCCAATGCAGATTATCACCAGTGCTTGCGAAAGCCTTCTTCAGAAATACAAGGGTGGTGATCCCAAGGTCAAAGAAAAGGAGAAGAAACCTGTACATGTTATGCCGTACCTGCGTAACGTATCCTACAATGTGAAAAAGGTTGCTAATAGGTACGGTGTTGATGTAGTGTTTTCCGCGCCTAGAACGTTAGGGCAGATCTGTTCGTTGATGACAAACCAGAAGAAGGCGGTTTGCTCAAAAAAGCACGCAAACGTGTTCACTCGGTGTGTTTCTGGGGTAGTGTATCACATTCCTTTATCATGTGGGAAAGCATACATAGGGCAGACGGGGCGCTGCCTCGACGAACGCATGCGTGAGCACAATCTGGCTATAAGGGGTAAAAATGGTGGCCATTTGGATTTTCACTGTAGGACGTGTGGCCGTACCGCCCGATTCGAGAATGTATCAGTCATGGCAAAAGCAAGGGAAAAGACCGAAAGGGAAATCATAGAAGCGTATTTTATAAGGCAGTACAATGACAAATGCGTAAGCATGCCGTCGATATCGCTTTCGGACAAAGGAATAGTGTTCTTAAATGGCCATATTTAATTTTGGGGGTAACACTTTGGGAAGGTTTCCTTCTGTTAACCTTTTGATGAGGGTTAGCTGCTGTGCACTCTTTTCGCATATTATGTTTCCCGTATGACGCCTTGTAAAATTTTTTTGACGGTTTTAAGTTGCGAATCTTGGTGTTTTGCCTCATTGGTGTGCTTCATCATTGGTGCTCGTTTGTAGATGGCTTTGAATCATATGAGCAGTGTTGTTTTATAGTTTTATTCATTTTCCATGGCCTTTTCAATTTTCACTGTGGCTTTTCATATGTTGTCCGCGCCATCTTAGAGTTGTGAAAAGTTAAAATAATAAAGAGATAAAAGTAGAGGTGTACACCCTGTGATTATGTTACAACAAAAAAACGTGGCGTTCGGTAAAAAATGAGGTGGTTTTTCACAGCTCTGTCCACGGTGCAGTGTTGTAAATGAATCTTGGTGTTGTGCGCATCGTGATGGCGCAGCGTGGCATGCCTATATATTGGCTTGCTGAACTGACAATAAACAGTTGGTAGTCTGCGCTCTTTCCTGTCTCCCTCCTTCATTCCTGCTGGTTGCGCAGCAAGTTGAGTTTACAAGATCTGGGATCTTTGTTTCTTGAGAAGTCCTGTAGTGTGGCTCGTCTCTGACGTGCCAGTCGTTTTCTCTGAGACTCCTTGCCAGGTATCTCAGGATACAGTCATGTCGCTGTATCCTTTCATGGTGAGTCCTATGGCATTTTTGCAGGACATGTCCTAGGGATTCGTCTGCATCACATCCCACACGGCATTTCTTCGAGGCATCTTGTCCACGCATTAGTCGGGTCAGGTTGGGAATGGCGGCGATGTGGAATCTGATGAGGTCGACATACTCTCTTCCTTTAAGAAAGGTCGTTTCCTCGCCGATCCATGCCGTCGATCCCTGAGCCACGGAACAGCGAATTAAAGGTATGCCATCAAAGCTTGCGTGAAGGGTTCTGGTCCAGTGCTTGCGCGCAGCTGCAGAACACTCGATGACGTCCCCCTTGTAGACGTTAAGCCCTCCGCCTGTCTGACTGCTTGTCTCACGAACTCCTTACTGGCCGCTACCGAACATTGGTAGTGATCGATGAATACAAGGGAATTCAACCGCCGCAACCTCATAGCCGGAATATCAGTCCTCAGGCACATCATGCCCAGTCCACCCTCCGGGACAGGGGCATAGAAGCCAAGCGTCACTTCCAACGGAAGGTTCAACCATTGTCTCACCGTCCCCCTGATCATCAAATCGAGCCTTTTTAGGAGCTTTGACAAAACCGGCCCCAAGATCATTCGATGGATTAGTCTTGGTACAAGACAGTGCCGCAAGGCCACCATCCTTTGTTGCGGCTTTAGGGGTGCCTTGGATAGACGTGCCAGTAGTAACATCAAATCCCCTCGCACTGTATTATTGCTTGCGACAGTACCGTCAAAACGTATCCCCAGATATTTCCAGATCGAAGTGTGAGAGGTGACTGAAATGGGGTTGTCCCCAATCATGTAGAGACATTTTGCGTCTAAACTTGCCTTCTTGTCACGTCCACTAGGCAAAATTGTGAGAGTCCGTGACTTGGCAGCATTAGCCTCAAGGCCACGTCCCTTCAGGTACGTATCCAACGAGTCCAGTTGACGCTGCAGCCCAGCTCTGGTACTAGCTCTCAGAATAATGTCATCGGCAAAAGCCATCGCAGATACGGACAGTCCCCCGCTCTCAAAGGCGATATGGGCAGGCTGATCCTCGAAGAACTCGTCCAGAACCAGGTTAAACAAGAGGGGTGAAAGGGTGTCCCTGCCTCACACCTCTAGATGGGTGAACCACCTTGGTGTGGGCTCCATTGGTGAGCACCGTGGTGGCCCTGGAATATATAGGCAATATATAGGCAAAAATCCTGAGCGATTGCTTTCTTCCTCAGACCATGAAGAATCACCGGGTGAGCCACTCGGTCAAACGCCTTTGCCACATCCACTGATGCCGTCGCCAAGGGCCTCAATTTGTGCTTTGTCTCGTCAATCACAGTTTGCAATAGAAGAAGGTTTTCGGCACAGCCATCAACAGGTATGAGAGCGCTTTGACGATAGTCGAGCTTGACACTGGCCATTAGACGTCGCAAAAAGATTTTGTGCAGTAGCCGCGTTAGGACATGGGACACTGTGATGGGTCTGTGCAGCGAAGCCGTTGATGCACCTGGCACCTTTGGAATGAAGACAGTCCGTGCATTATATAGTAGGAGTGGGAGGCGCTTTTGCATTATGAGGAGGTTACACAGGATCCTCAGCAGGACCATTGAGCACGAGTGCATGCGTATCGTCATCCATCATTCTTTTTTCTCCCCTTTCCCCACCCCCGGTGTAGAGTAGCAGGCTAGAGCATAATATCGCTCAGGCCGACCTCTCTGCCTTTCAATAAATAAACCTCTCTCTGTGTGTGTCTGGCAGAAAAGCCATCTGGTCCGGAGGCCGTGTTTCGCAGGGTCATGGCCGATTTTATGTCCTGTGCTGTTATTAGAAATCTGGGGTCAATAGTCCTGCCGACGCCCCTGTTCACGGTTAGCAGGCAAATCCCCAGGGGGTGTTTCCAGCACCTCCCGCCACTCCTCCAGAAAAGCAACAGTCTTCCACTTGTGACGTGCCCGTTGCGTCCGAGATGCTTATGATACATTGATACCTATTTTGTTTGAATAGGTCCTGGCACATTGCATATTCCCGTGGTTTTCGTTGGCGACGACTTTCGGGATGTGGAGCTCTTGGCTTTTTCGGGGCTCTTTCTACCTCAGTTAAAACTTCCATGAGGTAGGATTCTAGAGAGGACCCTACATGTTCGCCGTCTAGAAAACACTTGGTAATTTCCCACAGTATGTATGCTTGGAAAGCCCGGGCAGGTGGCCTTGTCACGAGCATCATTAGTTCTGCTATTGCCACTCTGGGGTCAATAAGCTCCTCATCCTCCATGAGTACCCGACGGTCCCTAAGTAACGCCTCACTGTCATCCTGTTCAACTACACCTCGTACAGTCCTATCAATTCTTGCCAGCAAATCCTCCACAAGAGTCTGGTACCTGGCCTGTCTCTTGTCTGATTTAAGACAGTCAAATGTCCTCGAAGGAAATTTCCATGCCATCATCTGGTAGATGTTACACACTTTGTCCTTCCTCAGTTGCAACTTCATATATTGCCATGAGGTATTCTTCTTCGTCCAACATTGCTTAGATCGCTCAGCATCAATGTCAGCATTGTAAGCTTCAATGCGAGCGTGACGTCTATGTTGGCTCAGGCCACTTTTAGAACCGAATGTTCTTCCACATTCAGAGCACTTTTGGTGATTGTCATCTTCACTGGAATTTCTTCCCGGTGGCCGGGTTGGGGCAGCAGATACCACTCTTCCATTTGCCGATTCATCATTTGGGGGAGAAAATGAGGAGGAACCTCTGCAGAACGCAGGGTCCTCCTCGCTGTCAGAAGAGTCAGACAACAGGTCAGTCGGTAAAATCCGCCGACCCCTTGGCCTTACCCCTGAACTCCTCCAGACTGACCCTTGGCTGTTGCCGTCGGCCTGCCTGCGCACGATCGCCGCAGTCCGCACAGCAGGTACTGTAGAGTCGGAGGTGGCTGTTCCGACCCGGACGTCTAAAGACCCAAGAGCATGGCTGGTAGGTGTGTGCATCACCTCCGTTTCAGACGCTCTGGCTGCTTGGGGGTCGGGTTGACACTCCACAATTCGGGGCCTTGCCACAGATGGGGCCAACGAAATGGTGCTGCTGCGAAGAACAATGCGCTCAATCGTCCGGGCGGAATTGTACGCCCATCCTTTGGCCTCGCCCCTATACCACGCCGGACTGCCCCATAGCTGTAACTTCCAGAGGTTCGCACACAACCGCTGAAAGCATCACAATGGGGTCTGGTGGGCCGGGAGTAGCCTTTCCGTCAACACAGATTGATGCCGGCAGAGTGTGGCCGGTTGGTGCGTCCGCCATCGCCGCGTCCAAAACCTCGGGTGCTGCGTATTCAGAACTGGCCATCCTTCTGCCCAGATTTGGATCCCTATCTGGAACTTTTGCGGAGTTCTCCCTCCTGTCTCCCTCCTTTCTTCCTGCTGGTTGCGCAGCAAGTCGAGTTTACAAATATGAACCAAGTAGTCTGCAAAGAAGTATTGCTGCAACAAATCGCCTATATTTCTTGTCCTAAAAATGCATACCAATCCGGCGTACGTGAAACGGGAAGAATTCACGTACCGCTCAATAACACCAAAAACATTGGAGCACCTTAGGCGCCGCAATCATGCAGACAAATTGGAATAATATAATGGCTGATGAAGATGCAAACAACTCCTATAACAACTTTATTGCAACATTCAAGGCACTTTCCTTCGAATAATTTCCTCTTAAGGCACATCACAGGCCAAGTAAATCGCGGAAGCCGTGGATAACAAACTACCTTATGCGCCAGATAGACCATAAAAAGAAACTTTACCCGTGGTTCGTCAAAACGGGTAATGCGGACTTGTGGATTGAATACAAGACTCCTAGAAATCAGTTGAATAAAGAACAAGATGGTTGATCCCTCCGTCATAGGAATCAGAATAACACGAAAGTAGAGCGTGCACTTACAGAAGTAACTGAATGTTTACTGTACATTGATATAAGAAAGTTTGCACAATGTATATTGATGTCTGGCAGCTATAGCACCGTTTAACGTGGATGCACCCACTTTGATGATCGGTGGTACATCTACACCCCGACGACTAACGTCCATGTTAAATGATTACACAAAACCTTGTGGTAGCTGTAGTAGTTAACGTTGAAAGCCTAATCAGAGAACGAGGCGTGATAGCCAGAAGAGCGTCGCATATTGGACGCAGAACTTCGACGCCATCCCTCGGCATGGTAAAATGTGATTGAACACCACGGCCGTACAAGAGGGAAACGCAAAGTGCGTCGTGCCGCCCCGGTAGCCCTGCCGCGATTTTTCTCGGGGAGAGCGCGTGAGCGAGGAACGCGGTGTAACAGCCAGGTGAGGCAGGCGCGCATCGCAGAGCTATTTTTGGTTTGGATTAGCGTGATGCTATGAGCGAGGCCGACGCTTTTACGACGCTTGGGCTAAGATCGCCACCTCGCGGTGTGTTAAGGCATTGACAAAATTGAACTTCTATTGAAAATGCGCCGAATGGGGCGAACGTGTAACGCGTTGCAGTTGTTAATCGCGGAGGCCACAGTAACGACGAATTACTTTACTTTACCGCTCCCAGAGGGCAACACCCCAGAGTCGCAGATATAAAAGGCGCGTTTGTAAAGCCTCTAGAGTCTGTGACCGTGGCGCAGTGGATAGCGTGCCTGGCGTCTGTTGTTGCGGACCCAGCGGTCGTGGATTCGATGCCCGCTGACGGAACTTGTTTTCTTTGCCATCTGATCGTGTAAATTCTTTCGACGTAATTTCCGTGACGGAAATACGTCACTGAAGTCATGCTGGGCCCCGGCATCAAACACTTTCGTGTTAAACGAAAGGGCGAAATGGGTCCAATAGAGTCGTATGATTGACTTAGGACGTCCAGAGCAACGTAATATCATGTGGAAAATGTTAAATGAAGTAGTGAACAAAGGAGTCCCTGCCGCTAAGATAGATAATCCCGAAATAAGTGGAAAGATAATAAACGGAATCAGCCTTGCAGGAAAATTTAATGACTTCTTTGTGAAAATAAGGAATGTCAGTCAGAACGCATAAACAGCAACTGACATTACTCCGTTATAAACACGCTTTTTCTTAAACCGACTTCCACATCTGAAGCAATTACGCTATTAAGTAGAATAAAAAACAGTCGGAGCTGTCATCGTGACGGCATAGCAATGCGACCAATAAAGAATGTATTTGACTTCATAGTGGAAGTGCTAGCACATATATACAACTTAGTGTTATTAACAGGTATTCTCCCAACCAACATGCAACTAGCGAAAGTTACTGCAATACATAAGTCGGGAGTAAAAACGACTTAAGCAATTATCGTCCAACATATATACTACCCGTTTTCTAGAAATGCCTTCAAAAAGTAATAAGCGATAGAATTGACAGTTCCTCGAGAAAATATAATCTAATAACCGAATGCTAATATGGTTTCAGAAAGGAACATTCAGCAGAAAGTGGTTTATTAGCACAGAAAGAAATCGTACTATGCAGTATCGAAAAGGGGCTTTTGACACTTGCATTGTATTTGGATTTTAGTAAAGCCCTTGATCTCGTATCTCATGAACTGTTCTTAAATAAATTAGAATGCTGTTGATTTAGGGGAATAACACTCAAACTTATGCACTCATATCTGAGGGCGCGGTCTCAGTACGTTGAGATAAATGGCTTCAAATCGCTTACACAACCAATTAAAACCAGGGTGCCACAAGGTAGTATTCTGGCACCTGTATTGTTGTTATATATAAATGACATAGTCAAAATCGGTGAAAACTATAACTTCATAATATATACTGATGACTGCACACTATCCATTACTGGAAAAAATTTAGTACTCTCGAAGCTCTAGCGGCCAACACATATAATAAGCTTCGTGACTGGTCCACCAAGAACAATTTAATGGTAAATGAAACAAAAACAAAATGTGTCCTTTTCCGAGTTCTCGGCACATCCCTTCAGTTACCAATTACGTTACCCTAGGCCGATACAAAATTGCAGTGACCAAATCGATTAAGACGATTCGAGTGATTTTTAATGAGCATATATCATACAATGAACATAAAGATCGCAGTAGCTTAAAGTTGAGACGCGTGGTTGGCGCTTTAAGTTGTTGTTTTGTTGTTGACGTCTTTTGCCCATTACTGTAAAGCGACATTTATATCAGGCTCTTTTTCATGCCCACTTAAACTACTGTGCTTTAGTGTGGGCAAACACTATGTCGAAAAATTTAGGTAAGCTTAAAATACTTGAGAAAAGGGCGATTAGGGCAATAGAAGACATACCATACCTTGAACACACAGGACAACGTTTTGTAAAACATAAGATTGTTATGGCAAACGACATATACAAATTCAGGTTGCTACAATCCAACATTAGCGCAAACCGAGGGAAACTCGACGCATTTCTCACACTTGCCAATCTTGAACACACTCAAAGCATTTACATCCATCGATATAAACTCTTTTGGAAAATTCCGTTATCACGCACCACTTACGGCACCCAAAGGCTTAGCCACATGTTACCAACTATACTAAATTCATATGAGCAGCAAGACATAAAAATCGACGTGTGAAACACTATCGATGTCCAAACATTACTTTTGTAGGTGTCCAATGTTTGCATTTTTCACTTTGTGTTGCATTGCATCAGTTTTTCTTACCAAGTGTAGAGCTACAATTTCATTGCATTCTTTTCTTCTTACGTACAAAAACGATAATATACGTTCTGCTATTTATTATGTTCATGTGTTTATGAAATATTCCTTTTGGTTTGTATATCTTCGTCTGTCATTTATTTCACCTTTTTTGCTTGTATTGTTACTCGCTTGATCGCTGTATTTTGTTTGTACCCTGTCATGTTAAGGCAGGTAGCGCAAAGAGACACGGACACAAGCGAAGAATAAGTGCACAGAAGAATAAGTTCGCTTGTGTCCGTGTCTCTTTGCGCTACCTGCCTTAACATGAGTTCCCACAAACTAGCCCAGTTATCCGTTCTCGTAAGAATGTACCCTGTCATTGCTGCCGCAATTGGATAGTGCGTAGTCAAGCTGCAGTAACTGCAGCCTTTTTTGCCGTTTCCCCATTTTTTTGCCATTGTATCTGTTTTGGCGAAAAATAAACGCACTGACTGACTGAAAATGGCGAAGTCGACGAGGCAACAGACGCTGCCGATATGTGGGTGCTCCTTATGTTAGTCTCTTTATAAAGTATTCTTACTTACTGCTGTTCAGTTAGTACATGCTTGTCACAATATACATTGCATATGTTGTAACTCACGTAGAAACTGGAAAGTTAGTAACTTCGCAACCATTACAGTCACTACCCTGTTGGTACGGTCACTAACAGTAGTGAGCTGAAATAGCCCAACAATAGGTTCACACTTATTCGGTTTATGAGTGCCGTTGGGATATTAATATCAAGTCCAGTCTACGAGAAAGCGTAAGCTCAAATAAAAACAGTGAAAATATGTGGCACTGTCTTACACTAATTAACAAACGCTGGTGACCCTGTTCAATACAAAACGCAATGATATCTTCAGATTACAATGTATGCATAGTCTGAAAGAAACCATAACTGATAACACACAGAGCTTGTTGCTGAGCTAGTTGGTTCATTACTTGAGGAAAAACTGGCATGGCTCAAAGAGGACGAAGCGAAGGCACAAAGTGACAGACACGGGCGTCAAGTTCCAACTGTTTATTAAGAGAGACTACGCCGATTTATATTTATTTTTATTTATTTATTTAGCAATACTGTCAATCTCGTCAGGGATTTTTACAGGAGTGGGTTGAAAAGTGTCTACAAACATTATATATTTACATAATTGTACAATTGTATAGGTAGGAGTAAAAAATATCACGGTACAAAGTAACGATAATGGACCTACATTATTAACGAGCGCCCATGTCTGAGTCACATGTGCACACACTGAAAAAAAATAACACGAAAAAGAAAGAAAAAGGTAAGCACGCAACATCAAAGTTGGACAGACTTCTACCTTTTTAGATCACAAATTTAAAATATACTGGAAAGGAGGACAATGATCAGTACAATCATGATAGCGTCGCTATCATGTAGCTGACAGAACGGTTTGGCCAGCAAGTTCAAGAAATTTATTGACAGTGGGTTGCGCAACCACTGTCTCGGGCAAAGCATTCCACTCTCGCACTGCCCGCGGGAAAAACGAAAAACTAAAAGTACTGTTGACGCATAAGTATTCTTGGAGTGTAATGTGATGCTCTGGAAGTGTTGATTGAAGTGTAGGTGTTCGGATCTACTTTAATTTTGTTGTGTGGGATTAGGCACACAAATTTGAATCGGGATAGCATCGCACGACTGACTAGCGTGTGAAGGCCAATCTCTCTCAGCATTTGCGTAGGCGAGTCGGTGCGCCTTTATCTGTTACAGATAAAACGCGCGGCTTTGCGCTGGATAGCTTCATAAGTGGCTATGTGATTTTGGGTAGACGGGAACCAAAGCACGCTCGCATTATCTAAGATAGGGCGTATATTCGTCGCATAGGCCAAGAGCTTGGCTTCTCTTGTCGAGTATCGCAAGGCCCGCTTTTAAAACATTAGTTACCGCATTGCTTCGCCAGTCATGTCATATGCATGCGTCGACCATTCGAGATCTGACGATATGACCACGCCCAAGTACTTGTACTGAGTGACTGTTTTAAAGATGATTCTATCATAGCCATACGGAAAAGTAAGTTTGGATTTCATTTTGTCACTCTCATTGCAACTTCTATTGAAGTTGATGACCATTTGCCAACTCTCGCACCACTGAGCTAACACAGCGAAATCATTGTTCAAACTTATTTGATCTTGCAAGCTTTGTATTTCTCTATACAGGACGCAGTCATCTGCATATAACCTAATTTTAGATTGAACTCTACAATTTATGTCGTTTATAAACAAAAGAAACATGATAGGAGCCAAAACTGAACCCTGAGGTACTCCAGAAAGCACCGGCATGACGTCAGAAGTGCTGGCTCCTATATGGAGAAATTGGCGACGGTCAGTTAAATAGGACTTACTCCAGCGGAAGGTTGGTCCATACCCTAGAATACGACTGAGCTTTTGAAGAAGCTTGGCATGGCAGGCACGTTCAATTGCCTTTGAAAAGTCTAGTAAAATTATGTCTATTTGTGTTTGCTCGTTTATTCCTTTAGCCAGATCATGCAGGATTTCTACAAGTTTCGTAACGGTAGACGGACCAACCGTAAAGCCATGTTGATGGGTATGGATAACATTGTTTTCCTCGACAAACTGGGTAATGAATTTTAGTATAATATACTCTACAATTTTCCAGCAAGTACATATGAGAGAATAGGCCTATAGTTAGACCGAGAAAAAGTATCACCAGATTTGTAGACAGGCACAATTTTTGCAATTTTCCATTCGGCTGGCAGGCACTGTTCTGAAACTGACTTGATGTAAAGAAGACATAAGTATTTGCCAACGGGTTCGGCGTAGCGTTTCAGGAAGCAGTTCGGGATTCCGTCTGGGCCGGTGCACTTCTTGTCGTCTAACTTCAATAGGAGTGAAAGCACGCCTGCTTCGGTTATGACTAGTGCACTTAGCGTCTCGTTTGGCTTATATTTCCTGGCCTGTAGGCATGCGCAATGCCATTATCAGGAGTTTATGCGGAATGGAAAAAAATGTGAAACGCTTCGGCGTGTTCCTTTTCTTCCTTCGGTGACAATGGTTTTGCACTGCTTTCTTTACATCAAATATATCGCCAGAATTTTTGGGGTGAATGCTGGATAAAGTTGCTAAGCGTTGTACTGCAGAAGCGCTGTCTTGCTAACTTTGTTTCTTTTTTTATCAGCCTGTTTACCGAACTTATTTTTTGGTGAGAGTCTGGATCTGAGTGGACCCTATCAGATTTCCTCAGTCTTTATTCTTCGTTTTATGTGAATTACATCGCGTGTGATCCACGGGTTATACTTGTTAGTGTTCTTTTTAATTGGTGGAACATATTTCCTCAAGCAGTGCATAACATGTGCTTTGAATAGCAGCCAAATCTCGTCAAAGCCAGCCGAGCCGTCTGAGACCAGTTCGTGTAAGTTGTAGTACTCATGGGCTAGGTAGGTCATAATGGCATCGTCATCTCCTCTGTTAAATGCGTACACGGACTTTCTAGTACTACGTTGAGCAATGTTTTCTGGAGTAGTTAGCGTACATAAAACCATATCATGGTCAGATATTCATTCAAGGACTTCGACGTTGTATTTCCCTTTAAAAAAATCACTCAAGAAAACGAGGTTTTAGATGGAGCTTGAAGTGCCCTGCACACGTGTAGGCTGGGAAACAACTTGGGTAAGGTTGAAAGTGAACAGAACACATAGCGATATATTGTTTGTTACACTTGATGGGCATAGAGAGTTTCATTTGTAATTCTTCGGGACACATGTTCTGACCGTGGTGTCTACGCCACGTTGGGAAGTTAGAACCATTAGCGTAAATTTTTTTGGCACCGATGTCTTGGAGTACGGGGTGAAAAGAACTAATGTCTTGCTCTCGTGTATCATCATTTTCACAGTGAATCTTCCGTTCGGACGGAAATTTGCCCATTATAAGCTATAATATTCAAGCTTTCTATAGCTTACATAACTTTCGCTAGTAGTGAAAACTTCCGCCTTCTACCTTGGGAGATTTGCATCGCAAGAATGACCAGTAATCACCATGGTATCGCGAAAGAGCGGCTACGCGGCGGGCGCTGAAAGAGGCGATCCTCCGCCGTGGAGCGGGCGAGTCCTTGTCGTGACGTCACGTCGCCGCGACTGCCGCGCCGCCTGTGTTCGTTCTCGGGGCTAAGAAGAAGCTTCCGCCCTCTCACGGGTTCGATCTTGGCCGAGGCGGTCGCATTTCTACGGAGCAGAAATCGTAGAGGCCAGTGGTCTAAGTTATCAAGAGCCCTCCATACGGCATCCTGAGTCGCTGTGGGATGTTAAACCTCATAAACCAACCAACAAGCCGTTACCACAGTGTGTATGAGCATGCTTCGATAGAATGATTGCAACCAACTGCAACCCGACTTTATTAAGACACGGGTCACTATAGATGGTTGACAGGAGGCTTACGGACAGTCTTTCTTTTGAAAGAATGTTACTAGGGCGTCACATGAATAATGTGGATATGGCGTAACTACAAGGTCACCAGACAGCATATGAACCTGATTATGTTCAAAGTTGGAGGCCAAAAAGCTTACTGGCAGTCTATCTTTTGAAAGAATGTTACTAGGGCGCCACATGAACAGTGGTAATAGGGCTTTACTACGATGTCACCACACAGCCTATGAATATGATTATGTTCAAAGTTGGTGGCCCATTGCACCCAGTGTGTTGACAGAAAGTTGGTAAAGAAGTGTAAAGACCGTTGGTCCACACTCTTTTGATGGTTGATAAGTTCTAGTAACAATTGTCTTTAGACAGTCAAGTTAACCTCACCAGAAATTTTAGAGCGAAGCTCTTAAATGCCCGTTCCTGCGTTGAGCGGCGTCGCCGTTGCCGTCGCCGTCGGTGGCTAAACGATTGACATGGAAAAGTGGCCGATAGATATGAAAAAATAAAATGAGAAAAAAATAACAAGGAACGAGCGGGCTTTGAACACGGGCCCTCTGCGTGGCAGTTGAGCATTCTGCCACAGAGCAACGCTGGTACTTGAAAATCACTTACAAAAAGGCCCTATACACGCGTCGCGTCGTGCAAGGAATCGCGTTAACCTATCTAATATAGCGTGAAAGAAGAGCAAAATACGAACCAGTCATCACACAATGTTAATTGCGCAGCGAGTGTGTGGTTTAATGCTTCCCACCGACTGTAAAGTGCTCTGCCATAATTTTTCATCGTCATCAGTCACATGCAGCATCAACAAAGTGCACGTATTACCTTAGAGATATGCAGCGGGTACCTCGCTTGTCCGCAGAAAGATGAATAATGGCGTAGTGAGTGCTGTCCTACTTCACAAAAATTATGATTTATGGCGCAGCCGACACATTGCGGAAAGGCAAAACTTCAAACACAGTTGGCCTTGCCTCAACACAAAGCATCGCTCAGAATTCTCCATTAGGCAGTATCGTAATCGTCGGTGAAATTTTCTTTGTAACGGTAATCACTAAAATATCATTTCTAAGCTTTATACGATCACTCCACGTTACCGAGGAGGAGTTGCAGCAAAACAGTGAAATGCTAAGCCAGGGGTCTCAAGCTCACTTCAGCTGGCGGGCCACAGTCACGGAATTAAGTCCCGCAAGTACCGGGACAGTGAAGAAGGTAGGAGCGGGGAGGAAGAGGGGAGAGGAGAAGTGTGTACGAAATCTCAGCTTACGTTGCCATTTGAAAGAATACCGTTCCCATGCCTCATACATAGATCATTTCTGTAGGTGATTTGGCGCCAGGATTCCAACAAGCTATCGCCGTGCAGATTTTAATTGTTTTTGGGAGTCTCCAAAATGGAAAAAAAAAAACATGGCTGATTCCTCTGTCATAGGAATCGGTATAACACGAAAGTGAAACGCGTCTTCACAGACGTAGTTGAGCGTTTGTTGTGCATTCTTTCGCCCCAAGCACGAAGGAAGGAATGCTACAGCGTCAAATTGTAATGTTACGTGAAGAACGGCAAGCCGCTCGAAACTTGCAATGCGCTGCTCAAGCAGAAAGGACGCGCCGAACGAACATGCACAGGATGAGCGCGAACTGTCACAGTTGTAACTTATTTCTGTGTGAGCAGCGCGCTCCTTTCGCAAAAGCGGCAGCTGCAGTGAGCGAGATGACCTTCGTGCTCTCAACGGAAACTTGCAGGCAGAGCGCAAGACGTACAAACCACCGAGATCACGAGATAAGTGCCCGCACGAGCGAACACGCCCTGTCGAAGCGCGCGCTAATACGCGTGGGGGATGACTTTTAAAGCGCGCTCCTCGAGCCCTTCGCGCCATCTCGCTAATGATAACGAAAACACGCTGTACCGCCGATCTTTGAGTACCGCCACCGGCAAATGGTGTAGATAAATAGCTCGCCGTTAGCATAGCGGAGAACATGCCGTCTTTGGCGGAGTCGTTTCGCGCTGCGCGCTGGCGATCAATAAGTCGTAAGTTCGACTCCCAGTGACGGAACTTTTTCTTATGGTTTTTTCTTTGCCATATGTTTGTCTTTATATTTTGCAACGTCATATCCGTGACGGAAATGCGTCAGTGGAGCCGTGATGAACCCCGGCATAAAACACTTTCGTGTTGAAAATAGACACCGATTCTGAAATATAGAGTTGTTCTTTCACGCTTATGTATCAACACATAGTGACTGCAAGGGTGACTCACAAAGAAAAAGCTTTATGCCAGCCAGGCCTGTGTAGCTCATGAACGTACTCATACCGAACATAAAAAAAATGGGACGAAGGCAGTAATCAACAGGCCGGGCCAATAGCAAGGGGTCCGCGGGTGGCGTGTTTGGGACCGCTGGTCTAAGCGTCAGACAGTAATTTGCCGCTGAAATGCGTACCTCCTTCTGCGAAGCAGAAATATGCGACCAAATGCTCTTTAATAATAGTAATACGTTCGTGAGAATATATTGCAGTACTGACAAGAAAATAATAATGCGCGGGAAATAATTGCGCGAGCACTTGAAGGTGCTGTTTCAATTTGAGATGCAGTGGCGTGATAGCGGCTCTCTTCTCATCGCATATAGCAGCAGTCTGAAACACGCGGCCAGCGGCTTCACAAAGAATAATATGTTTGTTACTTTGATAAATGGTACTAGCATTATTTACTCGCCTATAGCGATTAATGACGCTTTGTTCTGGTGAGCCACAGAGACGGAACTGGTCTGGCGCATTTTTTTTTTTTTGTGAAGCATTTCATGCGTTCGGTGACCGTACACTCTTAGGCAAAATTACGTGAAAGAGGAGAAACGGAGCCTAATAGGCGCGCGCGATTCACGGATAGACCGTTGAAGAGCAAGCGCAGAGAGATGCGTGCCGTGTGCAAAGCAGCTAGTCTGCAAAGGGATGAACCGCGCGGGAGATGCAGGCCGTGTGCAGGGATACGTTCCGCGTGCAAACCGTTGTCAAGGGAACTAACCGTCCTCCTTGCTCGGGTCAGTCTTCCAACTTGTGTTCGCGCTGGCGGTTGTGTCGCGCTACGCCTCGGTGCCTTTGATATACACGTATGCGTGGATTAGCGTGTCGTGCGGCTTTCACGTTTCGCCGCACCCATGAAGACCTATATACATACATACACGCATACATACAGCCCCTCTTTAAGAAATGGAAGCCCCCCCCTCCCCCGAGCCACCCCTGACTTCAAGCCCTGGGCCTATTGGATCCATGATTTCAGTCTGATTCAGGGCACGAATCGGCGCTGGTTTCTTTCAGAAGTAAGCTTTTGTTGTTGTTGTTGAGTTGGGTTTTATGACACAAGAGCGACTAAGGGTATTGTGCGCCAGGCATATGGTGGGGAAAGAAAATTTAAAACAAAACGTACATTGAACAGCACTATGGCCCTGGCTATGAAATGTGTGCTCGGTGATGACAGCTGGGCTATAATGAATGGTGTAGCTTGGTTGTAGAGAGGCCTAAGAGAGCTGGTTGCGAAAACGCGTAATATATATATACTCTAAAATTGTGAACGTGATGCGTGGGGTGGTCAATGTGTATGGTTGGCGTGCAAGATTATCTTGCTAAAGCCGTTAAGGAGTTTACCTAGCACTACTGCCCTGCCAGCGCCCTTATACTCAAGGGCCGGGATGCAAGTGCCTTATTTCAAATTCCTGCTGCCGCAAGGGTCTCTCCGGAGAGGCCGTGCTACAGGTCGCATTAGTGCAGTTTTTCTAGTCTGGTAGAGGTAGCGTAGTTTGTCCTAATTAGAGTTTATTTAGGAATTCTGCTTCATATAAAAATCAGATTATATTAGCCAGGTGTAATAACGGGTCATCTCCTCCTAAAACAGACATTGGATGAAATGGAATTTTTAACTTATAAAACATATGAAAATGTTTTTGTCTTAACGGTTCCATATGTGGACATGCTATTAAAATGTGTAATACTGTTAGTCGCTCATTGCATTTATCTCATGTTGCTGGTTCGTCATCTGCCAGTAGATAATGATGTGTGACGTGTGTATGGCCTATTCGAAGTCGGCGCAATACTCTTTCGATAAAACGCTCTTGATGAAAACAAGTCTTCCATTCACCAAGGACAGGATTTATTAGGTGAAGTTTGTTGTTTAGTTGGGATTTCCATTCATGCTGCCAATGAGAGGTGATGGCCCGGCGAACTGCTTTAATTACATCCGTAACAGGTACGTTATTTTTGAAACACGCAGCTCTTTTGCCGTTGCTGAGAGTTGGTCCACCCTTTCATTACCTGGGATCGCAACGTGACTCGGGACCCAACACAAGTATATTGCGTGGTCGTCAGTGAGGTGAGATAACATGTTTAAAATATCACCTATAAAGGGCTCATCCCGAGATATCGAAGTTAAGGCTCTGAGAGCACTTAAAGAGTCTGTAAAAATGACTGCTTTCTTATGTTTTGAGTTTATGATATTCCATACTGCCATCCACAAGGCATAGCACTCTGCGATGTAGATAGAGACAAAATGTGGTAGTCTTGCTACCTGCTCACATATTCCTCCTACCATGCTGCTTCCAACATACGCAGACGTGTTCGAACCGTCAGTATAAAATTCTTTTCAAGTGTGGCACGTTTCTTGTCGCATGCGGAATTCCTGCAGTATATATTCACGTGGGGTGTGTTGTTTTTTCATATGTGTGAGTGAGAAATCAAGGTATTTGGGGAAGTCACTCCAGGTAGCTAATCTGGCTGGTTTTCTGGCGATGGAGAGCGCTTCATCAGGGACATTCAGGGTGCGAAAGATTTCTTGAAATCTAAGTGTTAGTGGTCTATTGACGTTTGGCTTGTTCGTGTGGTGTAGTCGTTGGTCAGAGCGGTGATAATGTTGTAGCATATATGGTCTGGTGATGAACGAACTCTGAGGACATATGTAAACTTCAGTTGCGTTCTTCTGTATTCCAAGGACGGTTTCTTATTCTCGGAGTACAAGCTAGGAAGGGGCGAGGTCCGGTAGGCACCTGTTGCTAGGCGTAGCTCTTTGTTATGGACAGGATCTAGGCGCTCGAAGTACAAGCCTCTTGCCGAATCATAGATCATACTACCGTAGTCTTTACTACACACCAATGAACGCTAGATGTGTAGGAGGCATTTACGGTCGGAACCCCACCGCTTCCGAGACAAGACTTTGAGGACATTGAGAGCCTTTGGTTTTAATCTTCAGATTATTAATGTGTGAAAGAAAGTTTAGGTTCTTATGAAATACGACCCCCAGAAACTATTGTTCCTGTTTTACTGGATATAATGTTTTGTTTAGTTTAAGGACGGGGTCTAATTGCGAGCCTCGTTTGTGAGAGAACGCAACGGCAACAGTCTTTTCCCCTGAAAACCGGAAGCCGTTTTTGCTAGCCCATGGGATTAGCCTGTTTAGTGCGATTTGAGTCTGCCGTTCGCACGTCGCCATGTTAGCTGACCGGCATGCTATTTGGGGATAATCAGCGTATAGTTAGTGCATAAGTGTGGAGAGTATGACCTGGTTCACAGAGTTCATTTTGACGACAAAGGGGGTTGTGATTATGACACAGCCTTGAGGCACACCGTTTTCCTGAGTAAATTGACGTGAAAGTGTTGAGCCTAAACGAACTTGATACGTTCGGTCTGATAGAAAGTCGGACAAGCAGTTGAGCATCCGTCCGCGGATTCCTAAATCCTCCAGGTCTCGTAAGATGGCGTATTTCCAAGTTGTGTCATATACCTTTTCAAGATCGAAAAATACTGTTAGGCAGTGCTGCTTGTAGAAAAAAAGCTTCTCGAAATATGTGTTCAAGGCGAACAAAGTGGTCGGTAGTTGAGCATCCTTTCTTATAGCCACACTGATGGACATTTAATAAGGTATCGGTTTCGAGGACGTATGTTAGCCTAATGTTAACGATGCTCTCGTGGAATTTTGCTATGCAACTTGTGAGTGCTATGGGCCTGTAGCTGGTTGGTAATGTAGGATCTTTTCCATCTTTCAGAAAGGGAATGATGATAGCTTTTTTCCAATTTGTTGGCATTCTTCCAGTATCCCAGATAACGATAAAGAAGTGCAACAGTGTCTTCACCGCTTCCTGGGACAAATGGGGAATCATCCCAGTAGCATCATCATCATCATCAAATGGGCGATCATTTGGTAATATATTTTGTCTAGACCGGGTGCTCTTTTCTTGCCTTGAGAAAGTACACTGTTCGTTTCCTGAAGGGTTAAGGGGGCATTGTATGATTTGACCTTAAAACCTAAGTAAGTGATCGCTCTTTATTCTACCGTACTTATCACATGCGCGAAACTGATGGCGATTGGCGGTAACGGACTCGATCGTGTTGTATATCGCGCGCACGAGATATACCGCGAGGGCCGGCTTTGACGGCAGCTCGCCTGTGCTTTTTGACCGCCTGGATATTGGCCGCCATTGTCGTCGGCCGCCCGGACCAGTGGCGTTGGCAGAAATTTTTTTCTGGGAGGGGGGGGGGGGGTCACCTCCTTGATATGGCATTGGGTCTGGGCAGATCAGTGAGGTCGAGTGTCATTTTGTGCTCTCTATCCTATGGGACAAAAAATTTCGGCACGGGGCACGGGCCCACTGTGACCCCCCCCCCCCCCCGCCCCCATCTCTGGCTACGCCACTGGCCCGGACGGTCGCTCACCAATGATTCGCCGTGGTGATGAGCTGTGAGCTCGTGATATTAGGTAGAGGCCTCGCCGTTGTTTTGCGACTCGTCCAAAACATTGTGCGTGCGCCGGCAACGAGCTCGATTGTATGCCGCGGGCTTGAAATGCACCGGCTTGGATTGGCGGGTGCTTTCGCTGGCCGACTTTACTGCGCTTCAGAACTCTGCGGAAATTTTCCGCCGTTACCGTCGGCTTCCCCTCCGCTCGCTCGCGAGCAGCCCGGCGCCGTTCGTGGCTGCGGCCCCACGTTCGCTCGCTATACTGCTGCTCGCTCGAGGAACTTTGTGGAAATTGGTCGCCATTGCCGTCGGCTTCCTCACGCGTTTTCGCAAGGAGCTCGGCGCCATTCATGGCGGCGGCTCCGCGTTCGCTCGCTTTTTGCTCTACATTCGCTGGCGCCTGCCGCGGCTGACGGACTTGCTCGAGCTGTACGGCGCCGCTCGCAGAAAACTCGCCGGCTTGTTGGCGGCACGGTGGTTCGCGGCGCCTCGACGTTATGGCTGCGGCTGCCGCACTCGAACTGTTGCGCTATGTGACTTTAAATGCGTCTTTGATGATGTATGACATCACGGTGAAATTATGTACATGCCATATTTTAAACGTGTCTTTTAGTTCAGCTTGCTCGTATTTGCAATGTGCGTGCGTCTTATCCTTCGTGTCACGTGTGACTAACTATTTGCAATATTTTTATGCTTTGCAGGATGCAACCGTTTTCCTCAATGAGCAGAATTGTGTGCTTTGGCGCGTACAATGCCTGTCATCTGTCGCTTCAGTTGGAGCAGCTTCACAAAAGGAATGTAGGAGGTATGACAACGCGGCTGGACCTGTATCGGACATTTTGCAGCGAATTCAATGAAGGAAAGTAGAAAGTAAGTCCATATGTATAGAGAAAAATAAAACATTTCATTGCCCAACTTTTGTCTTTCGTTGTCGCATTGACTGCTAAAGCAGTCACACATATGACTAAATGTTTTTTCGCGTGTTCTTTTCCATGGCATTTGTTGCTCACTGCGGAAAGGAGCATGCGAAAAAAGTATTAAGCCTTGCGGAGAGTAACTGTAGAAAATCATCCCTGGGGATGAAAAATTAATCCAAATGGAGTATTTGAGTGGACTGACCCTTTGTCCGGCGAGGTGCAACTGCGAGGACTAACGGTTGCCTGTAAGATGTAAATGTGAGGACCAAACGTTAGTCCATTGAGGTGATCTGTGGGGACTAACAGTTGCCTCGTGAGGTGTAAATGTGAGGAATAACTGCTAGTCCATTGAGGTGATCTGTGGGGACTAACGTTAGTCCCGGTGCCGTTAGTCATTAAAGGGATTAATGGTTATGACAGCCCGATTAGTTCCCAAAGGGACGAACGACACACCCTTTTAACAACCTTTTGCCTTAAAGTGTATGTTGAAACATAGCCATGGAACAAAATATATATAATTAGGATTCGGCGTAGCGATTTGAGTTATTCTGGATATCAGTATTGATACGTTTCTCGAATCCTGACGCCAAATGCCGTTCAGAAATGACCGATATATGAGATAAGGGAGTGTGCGTTGTTTCAAAATGCAGCGTTAGGTGACACTTTGTTCTCCGCTTCAACCTTTTCAGAGTATGATATCAGGCATTGATATCATACCACTTTTGAAAGGGTCGGAAGGGCCCCCGAAGGAAAGTCGCATCGTGTGCATCCGGGAAGTTCGCGGAAGACAAAGATGCGAAGAATGTTCGCAGTATCTTGATTCCAACGGGGCACGTTGTATCTTCTGTACTGTTGTTGTGCACACATTTATTACACGCATGTGTGGCATATAAGCAACGAGTTTAATGATGCGTTCACGGAAATTGTGCGACATCAAAAGCACTCGTGCACTGACTTGGCAATCCTTACATCAAGCCCAAAGGCCAGCACGTGAGATGATTATGCGCAGCTTCACAGAATATTTCAGAGAACGCAATTTATTTTTGCCGCATTGACGGATAAAAGTACACCACGCCGGCATGATGCAGACAACACACAATACACATTTTGACATTGACGGACAGCGTGCTTTATTTGAGGCTTACTGCAGCGTATGTAATTTTGAATCTGAAATTTTATAGAATATATATCTCGACCACAGTTGTCAAAATTAAGAATTCGACAACCCTGTTCTGCAATACTTTCGTTCATGCGATTCTGTTTTCTTCTTTCTGACTGGTAGTGCTAAGCCATATCAGTCATGGCATTGTCGGGTATCGGTATAAGCCAATGAAACGGATATTTAGACATTCAAAAACGCGTTACAACAGCGTGCAATATTACTATTGCGCAACGGCCCAGAATGTCCTCATATTTATTCTTTCTTTCGTGTTCTTCCGATGTGGGCGGCCAGTATCAATATGCGACACCAAGCACATATCAAGCCCGCGCTAACAGTTACTGCACTATATCGCGTGGTATTGGATCATTCCGACGGCATCCGGTGAGACCACGCCATTCCTCCATCAGCCTCCGCACTTGTGACAGGAGCAGTCTTGGGGCTCTTCGAGAAATATGGTCATGCTGCCGTCGGCACCGTAAAGCTTCTGTCCGTTGGGATCAAAGCAGTCCTGCAGCTGAATCTCGCGCCGGTTCATGTAGGTCTCGCGGCAGCAGTTGCACTCCTGCGAAAAGTGGTATCGGTGGAACACGCTCGGCGCCTGTTGACGTAGCGATGACAATATCCGATCGTGAAATCACACTTACACTGGACATGAACTTCTCTTTAAACTTAATTTTATTTAGTACCTCGGCTACGTTTCTCCGATTATATCCTGTAATTATTCAATCACAGAGCTGATGCCTCTCCCTAGTGTATTAAATGAAGAAACATGTGCGCATGTTAAGTGATACATGGTGGCAGAGGTACTATTTGCGTTGTCAGATATTTAGTGCACGCAGACATGTCAGCTGGGTTGTTCTTTTATTCTGTTCTCTGAAAGTCTCATATCAATGTACTGTACAATGTTTGTTTTGAATTTCCAGTACAGTGTCAGGCTAGCAGCGTGCATGACCAATCACAAAGTAGGGCAGACACCTCTGAAAGTTCTTCACCTTGCCACGTCTGTTCAATTTTTATACATGGTGTACGTACCACGGAGTATCTAATTTATCTATAAAATGTGGCCAGTTCTTATTATAATGGCCGAATAGTGTTTTGGAAGCTATGCTGCGTCATATAAATTGTATCGATTCTCCACATAAAAGCTATTTTGACGCGAATTCTTTTTACCGACATCTCTTCACAGCAACTCAGGCTTTAGTTGTGTTGTTACGATCGTCTTCAAGCATTAAAACGTAAGTAGCTTCGTGTAGTTGGCGCGGGAACTTAAGTAAACGTAGGCCGTTTCACTACATGAGAAAAACCATAGCGTAGCGCATTTATGCTCTCACGTACTTGTCAACAGGATTAAAAATAAGAGAACGTTGCGTGTTCAGTGGGATGGCTGACAAATCTAGGCACTTTTCCATCGTTTCATCAAGATCGATGATATTCGGAGCGATCGTTGGCAACCATGCGCAAAAAAGAGAGAGCTACTGCAGCACGGGACCATCAGCATACAAACAAAATAACAAAGTTCTTGCCCTGAGGCATGCACTTTGACTTCCATAAAATAATTGATTCCATGGCTAACAGAAGCGTTCATGCTCGGGCGGCTCAGAATTAAAGTTGTAAATGTGTGATTGGGTAAAATCCGGTAAATACCACCTCATATTATTTATTGATGAACTGTCTTCAGGAATCTTGAACGAAAATATAAAATTTGAGTCACCGCTTTTTATGGTTATGTTTACGGCGACACGTATCCATTAAAACAACATGCCGCGAGCACAGTAGTCATAAATAAAATTGCTGGCGAAGTAGGGAACATTTGTAAATGAATGAAAAATACTCAAGCGCACATCTATGATGAGGTCTTCGTTTAAGAGAGTCGTCCTGGTCCTCTTTCGACTCTTTGTCTTTCACGGGGTAACCACGACCGTTTCCCTCTGAATTCATCAACCTTACTGCCAGCATAATTGACAATTGCTGTTTGCAAATATTTGCTAGTGCGGTGACTGCCCGTCTTAATAGCTGCCGTTGGTCGCCACCATGTGGTCATACGGCGAGCTTGGGCAGTTTCTCTCGAATTTGTCCTCATTTCTTCTTTGTCACGCGAACTATCGTCGTACCTCACCTTCTTTCCCTTCCTCAACGCTCAAATATTAGGCGCAACTAATGAAACCGATGCAGAAGTAAGCAATTAAGGAACAGGCAGTCAAAAAACAGAGCTTAATTTTCTGTCGGTTTCATTAGATGTGCATATTACAGAAACACGAGCCCCTGGGACAATTCCCCTTCTTTTTTACTTTCAATGCTCAAGCGCCTTTTCTGAAGCAGTACCAAACCTATCTTCACTATGAATAAAAGTCAGCCTTCTCTGTACTCTCAAGCTGTCTAGAGGCGCATTTACGCCCCTGCTAAATAGAGCTCCCACTGCTAGCGCAGGGCGAATGACGAATAATGTCATTTAGTATTGGCTTATTGATGAAATTGGTCGGCCCTCACTGTTGGCTAAATAACAGCATGTGCTCGAAATGTTGGCCACTGCTCATTAAGTTCTGGCTACCTGCTGTTGGAACAACACTATTTTCTTCATTCAACGTCAATCCAACGGCGAAGTTTTGTGCCAATTGTTTTTCTTTGACGACAAAGTATAAACAAATAGGTCAAACCCAACAAGCTATTTCAATAATATTCTGTTCCGACTAGCAACAACCGACCCGTCTGAGGCATACACCTGTGCGACGCAAAGTATTCGAAAGCTTTAAATGCTATCTTCTGTTCGTATGTGTTCTACACTTTACTCGGTTCCACACGTAAAGGCTTTACCTAAAATATTCGCGCTAGACCTGAGCGTTTTAACCACTGTCCACTGTGTTATATTACTGATGCAGGTTCCTTAGAATTTTTTCTAGATGGCATCAGAGCCAAGCACTGCATCGGAAAAAAAATAAAGCTTGGTTTCAAAACTCAATTAACGTCGACTTTCAGTTCATAGGTTGCGTATTAGAACAGATCGCTACAATTAGGCATAGGGCAAGCGTTTCACTCGTTTGTTCCTTGTGAAACTGAGGAAGCTTCAGCAGCTGTAAGGCACAGTGCAGTGATAAATTTCCACGTAAATATAATAACCTCTGGCTTTTTAACATGCAGTGCAGTCGATATTATTCGAACAAAAATTGTCTACACCCGGTCAGACCTCCTGACGTTTTGACAACGGCACGATGACCCAGTGCGGCTGCTCCAAAACAGCGTCGCCATTTGTATCTCAGTTTGAAGTTTTTCTAGCCATCTAACATTTGTACACTAATTGAAGTTCACTTAACAGTAAATGTAGTCAACTTATATTTCTATTTCCTGTAACTGTAACCCACTGCGTTGCTATGTAAATATTTGCACCTCAATATGCTTCAGCATGTTATAATAATAGCTGGCTCAATCGTGCGCGTCTAGTCAGAATGCACCTTCATGCTTTTTTAACACTACGTTCGAAACCTTCTTTCTAACCTTTCATTGTGTCTATTCTTCCATATATCAAAATAATGTTGCCAGCTATTTCTTCTGAATCGCTCACGCATCCTTGACGTCTAGTTTGTTCAGGAAGAGAAATTCGGCCTTTTTGGTAAGATATGAGGCGATATTTAGCGCAAAGTAACACGAGGACGAGAAGGGAGGACACAACACGTGCGCTACTTTCAACAAAATGGTTTATTGCAATCGAAGCACAAATATATACAGTGGTTGTGCTCACCCGCTGCACCCAGATGTCATGCGCAGAGAAGTGAATTTTTCAGTGAAACACTTTTTTACAAGACATGCGAAACAAATCACTAACTAATGCGTGTTCAAAAAGCACAATTCTTTGTACGACAGGGACGGCGTGCTTACACAATCACTACCCAACTGTGCGATTTTGGCGGCTTCTATAATAGACCTAGTTAATTAATCACGGTTGGTCGATAACACCTTGGTGTTCTTAAAAAACGGGGCGCATGCACAAGCTGTGCAATGCATCGCCAGCCACCCGTTGTTGCCCTACCTTACAAGGTTGCAGTGCCCTCATAACTTGTCATTGAGACAGCGCCCCGCCTGTCCGACATACTGCTTCCCGCATGAGAGGGGAATCTGGTACACCACTGCCTCTCTACAGTCCACGAACCGAGTCCTATGCCTTATCTTGGAAGCAGAAGCGTTCTGCCGTGCTTGACTATTGAGCATGGAAGTTGATTACAGCTTGCATGGGGCGGAGGAAAGAACCTGCACGTTAGCACGAGACGCCAACTGTTTTATGTTGTGCGAAATCTTAAGTAGGTACGGCACGAAACATAACCTTTTTCGAGTGACATACGTGTTGTAACGACGACCGTGATCATCGTGGTGGTATTTCTTTACGAAGCCCTCGGCGACTGACACTTGGACGTGCAAGGGGTAGCCTGCTTTCGAGAGTCGGGAGGACTGCTTCCAGAGACTGTCCAACACACGGTGCTTACATGATTTGCTAATAGCGTAATCTAGGTAGTGTCTAATCATACTTCTTTTGACGAGTTTGGTGTGGGCTGAGCTGAAAGGCGAAAACTGCTTGTTGCCTCGTGGCTAATACTGCCAGCAAGTTCGTTTATCGAGGACGTGAACTTGATATCAAGGAAGCGAAGCTTTCCATCTTTAGTTCATGCGTTAGTGACAAGGGGTATAGGCACTGTGAAACAAGTTTAGTATGCTAGCACATGGCGGTTCGGCGGGACCTCGGTCGTGTTTAAAATAAAAATGATCAGGTAATCGTCAACATATCTAAAGGTTCGCCATATGCCTACGTCAGAGGACAAGCTAAGTAGCTTCTTGTCAAGCGTGGCTAAAAAATGTGGCAGTGGCTTAGCTCGGCTATGCCAGGATAACGTAGCGTTAGCAAAGGTTAAGCTGCTTGTGCTTAGCTATCCTGATTGTCTAGGATTAGCTTGATTATCATGCTTATTGCTGCTCCAATGACACATACATGGTATACATATTATGTGGCACATGTACATTTATTTTGCGAGTCAACTACTTCGGCATCCGCTGAGTTAAGCTTCTCCGCTCTCCTGCGCCTTTGAGCAGCATTCGCGCTCTCCTTCTTCAGGGCTAAACCACACTGGCAAACGCCAGTCAGAGGCGCTATCAAACGGCTCAAGCGCAGTGTCAGACGGCGACTGCACAGCGAAGGCGAATAGCTGCGCGCGCTCCAGCGCCAGTACGTCTACCTCGGATACGACGTCACTCCTCTGGAAAGCGCAGACCGGCGGCAGCGGCGGAGTGCGTGGGAGGCGCCGGCTCCGATGCGCCAGCTGTGTGACATCACTGATCCTCGCGCATGCGCAGCACGGCTCTTGAGGAGCCACGCGCAACTAGCTCGGCTAGGCCAGTGTAGCTAACGCTACAAACTAGGTCACTCAAAAGCGGAGCGATACATGACCCAATACTGGCTGGGTGGCTGGCGATGCATTGCACAGCTTGTGGGTGCGCCTCGTTTTTTGAGAACACCAAGGTGTTATCGACCAACCGTTATGAAATAACTAGATTTATAATAGAAGCCGCCAAAATCGCAAAGTTGGGTAGTGATTGTGTAAGCACGCCGTCCCTGTCGGATAAAGAATTGTGTTTTTTGAATACGCATTAGTTAGTGATTTGTTTCCCATGTCTTGTAAAAATATTTCACAGATAAATTCGCTTCTCTGCGCATGACGTCTGGGTGCAGCGGGTGAGCGTCAGCACGGTATATATTCGTGCTTCGGTTGCAATGAACGATTTTGTTGAACGTTAGCGCACGTGTTGTGTCCTCCCTTCTCGTCCTTTTGTTTCTTTGCGCTAAATATCGCTGCATAGTTTGTTCCTAACCTCCAGCCCTTCGACAGAGACCTATGTTGTCTCTATCGATAAACTCTTCTGTATTTTGGATCTACATCGTTCGTATAAATCTTCCAGCTCACTCGCAGGTGTCTAGTGTACTATAAAATTGAAACATCTCGCATAACTCCGGGTTACTAAAACCACAAACCCTGATTGGTCTAAGCAACATGTGTCGCTTTCGGTATGTTGTTCCAGCATGCGTGCTAATAATACAGCTCAATACCTTGCCCCTGTGCCCTATGGATTCGAATAAGTGGGCTTCTAGTGTTTCTAACGCGGTTACTCTTGAATGTTGCCCCGCCACGGTGGTCTAGTGGTTATGGCGCTCGATTGCTGACCCGAAGGTCGCGGGATCGAATCCCGGCCGCGGCGGCTGCATTTTCGATGGAGGCGAAAATGTTTGAGGCCCGTGTACCTAGATTTAGGTGCACGCTAAAGAACCCCAGGTGGTCGAAATTTCCGGAGCCCTCCACTACGGCGTCTCTCATAATCAAGTCGTGGTTTTGGGACGTTAAACCCCAGATATTATTATTGTTACTCTTGAATGTTACCACTTGTACTTTTTATCTACTGTGTATTCTTCACTGCTATAGTACGTGAAATATAGGTGCGTATTTTCCTTAGCTGCACCAGATTTGAAGCAAAATTCGGAAGCTTGCGTATGCGTTTCTATTCTCAGAAACCTAGCTATCACGTTTAAAATAGCGTACATCTTGGCACTCTAGCTCATAATTAGAAAGCGATAATGGTGTATTCTAGTGCGAAAACGCCTGCCGGCAAATTCGGCAGAAGCAAGGTAAGCAGGAGAGCATTTGTGAATGCAGTTTCTACCTGCTAGCGCTGTGCCTGCTTACAGTACGTCAATACTACCTCGAAATATGCCACATATCTAACGGTTGACACATATCTAACATATCTTTGCAATGTCTTTTTCTGTTCGTTAAATAAACGAGTACATATAGTGCTTGACTGGTCACTGCAGTCGTGGATAGACACTCTTACCGATGTTCCAAAGTGTGGAGATGATGCCTGCAATGAACAAAGAAGTAGTTACGCTCTTAAAAACATGTAGCCAAGCATTCTTCCAGTCATGCAGTGCATGCTATAGCAATAAAGCATTGGGGCGGTAAGCATAGGGCAGTGTTTTATTGTTGTTTTACCTCCACTCGTCCGTAATACGGTGAAAACGCTACAGGTTTAAGTGTTGCGATGCATGGTACACTTTATCTGCCTATCTAGCATCTGAAGGCGACGGAAGTGGAAAAAGAGGACGCTTTACAGTTAGTTGCATAATTGTTAGTGTGGCAAATGTGATTCAAGGCTAGCTTCAAAATCAGCATTACGTTGTATTACTTTTGAATAAATTGGTGTTTGCAACGGGAAAGCGCTAATAGTTCTCATCTTGTGTTGAGGATAAGGAAGGCATGTTGAACTAAAAAAAAGGCTGTTGTTTTTTTTTCTGTATGGTTGAATTCTTCTTTGCGTCGTGGAAAAGAGATTTCGGAAAAAATAAACTGACAGCAGTTAAGAAATCGGGAAGCTGGCGCACATGGCCACTCGTGAGATTAGTGTCAGCAAATTGATATTACCTACATGAAAGCGTGTAATTTGATGAGTGCCTCACACATCACTCTATGGACCATCTTATCGATGGGGTTCGGTACCGCCATAGTGGGCTGTTAACCTTGCAGATTTGTATCTTTAAAGCGACCGACAACTGCCCAGAACCTTAAATGAGATGACTCCACTGATGGAAAGATTGTCCGTCGCATTGACTGAAACCAACCCTGTCTTTTTCGTGAGAGATGGATTTATATTTTTTATTTATTAATTGAAAGTCGCGAAAAATGACCTGTGGCGCCTCTGGTGGCAAAACATGAACGATCCGATGAACCCGGCCACGTGGCCGTTGATTGCTGAACGCGGTCGACGATTGAAATATTGAACAATATTGAGATATTGTTCGTTTCTTTATATTAAAATGTATTACTCCATAAAAATCTACATATATGCCTGCGTTAATAATATGCATTACAGTGGCGCTGCCTTCGCGTGACGTAATGATTCCATGCTCGTCAGCGCGTCTTGAGCAACTTTTCAGCGTGCTCATGCAAGAGTGCACGCAGTTTATAGGTCGGTAAGATTTTGGAGCGACATAGTTTTGCTACCTACACTTCGTCTTAGAAATGCCGCGCGCTGCTACTCGGCGCGGCCGCGCATATGCGTAGTGGCGTTTTCGATTACTTGGCTTGGCTCGTGAATCGAGAGAGTAACGACGCCAGGACAAGTCATCCATGAAACAGGCGCAGGCAACCTTAGACGCATGCGCACAACGCGGTACAAATTCAGGGAAGGTGTATAATGCCACATCATCTCAGTGTAACAGCTTGTTATTTTCAAAAATAGTTGAAAAGCTCTAAATAAAGGTGGTTAAGCATACTTACAGGAACTCCTGCGAATGCAGAACAGCGATAGCTTTCACAAATCGCGAGAAGGGCTGGCGGCATCGCTATCTATTCTCAGCGTTGCTGGAGGAAAGCTACGTCCGTGTTTAGGGCCTTTCAGATCAAAAAGTACTGCTTGTAAAATAACCACGTGCTTTTGGGATTAACTACTGCAGCTACAAACCCTGCGAAGGGTGATCTTTCTGTCGCGCCGTAAAAAAATGTGTCGACAAAAATTAGTTGTCGGTCCTTTTAACAACTAAACGAGCAGTGCTACAGTAGACGTACACACACAAAAGCGGTTGGGTTAGTGCATTCGACGCTCGATAATCTTATGAATTCAGGCCGTAATATACAAAATAAGAAAACGTTCGTTTAACAGCCCAAGGTGGCGGTGTCCACGTGTGTGACGTAAAATGGTCTAAACTTGGGAACTCATATCGGTGAATATGTTGATTTGGTTCAACCTTCAAAGATCCCAGATATAATTATACCGGAAATTGTGTGACCTCCACCATTTTGTTTATAGTTTTCTGCTACGCAGAAGCTTAAACATACCACGTTTAGGAACTGTCTTTACTACTCCAGGCTTGATCTAGGGTTGACGTGAAATCATATAAATAAAGCATGTAACATTAGGCAGCCAGTGTAATGAATGCTCCTGTAAAGCTGTAAAGCCACTGCTGACATAGCCGACAAAATGTACAATCCAGAACAGTGAAATGAGCAGGGCACAGTGATTTCCATGCAGAAATATTCAAATAGAAAATCGGCGACTTTCGGCCGTGCCAAACATGGCGGCCATCTTAACCACACAGTGCTTGAGCAGATTGTCGCTTTTCATTATAGCGCAGTTCAAACGTGCTTTTAAGCATACGATTGTATTGAAAAGTAGTGAAGCTTCATTTAGCATTTACCAATGCAGTAATGCTTTGTACAGTGCTTATTGCTGACATTGAAAGCAGCCGCTTCATTACGTCCGCATTGAGAGAAACCAAGCACAGCAATGCAATTGGCTTTAAAGCAGAATGACGTGTGAGAAAGCTCTGCGCGAGAGCACTTGCATGCATTTTGGAAAGCCACAAAGCAAAGGCAGGCTTCATTAGTTGCGACAGAACAAGGCAGCATACATGAAGCAATTTTTCCGTATAGACGCATATACCCCAACGTCTTCAACAAACACTGCCCGAGATGCTGGACGCTTTCATACCTCGCAAAGATCCTGTGAGACTGTGAGCACACAGGACCCCCCCCCCCCTTCAACGGTCTTCTGACCATCTCCGCAAGCAACGCCTGGGAAGGCGATATCCTCCGTAACGCCAGCTTGGAGACCCGCCATTCAACAGAGGAATGAGCTGAAGAGGTGGCCGTCAGACGCCGACTGAACATCACCTCGAAGTGAAAAATGCCATTTCGCTAAATAAAGTTGTCTCCTTCGTTCTCAGGGCGGCTTCTCTTAGCGCCTGCTTCTTTACTTTGAATATATATGGTGGGGAGCCCATGCAAATGACTGCTAGAAATCACTATTATATAGTTGATTAGCGGTTTTTAAAAAGCGACAACATGGTGGCGTTCTTAAAGGAGCACTGACACAAAAATTTTGCACCTTGTTTTTTTTGTTGCAATAGATAGCTTATGATCCACTTATCACGGCTTCAAACCTCGTTTGCGCGAGTGCGCGACGGTTATTTATTTAGAGACGTTTTTAGAGCGCCCTGTCGCAGTTTCGGTTTCAAAGAGCACCGAGCTAGGCAGCGTCCTCCTGGGGCCGGGAAAACACAGCTGGCCACGTGAACACGCAAAATTGTGACGTAGGCGGCGCGCGAGCGTGGATGCGGTGGGCGCCGAACCAGGTTAAGTGGCGCCAGCTATGGAGGATTAGAAACAACTAACAAACGCGTAATCTATGTCCTCCGAGCATTCGGAAGCGCTCATCTCGACTCGCTAAGCTTACAGCATGGATTATTTGACTATGGCTCTCAAAAACGGCGCCGAATCGGGACGAATACATTGCTGTCGAAGCTTAAGGACATGAATCTAAAGCAAATGGAAGCATCAGTTCGGAACTTACACGTTACAGAGCGCACGGCGGCCACTTGATAGATTCGAAGTGGACGACAACCGCTTTTGGCAGTGCTGCCATGTTTTTCGGAGGCGCGAATGCCTCGTCGGCGAAGCTTGCCGTGCAAGTTGGACAGCTCTCGCGCGTGCGGCGACGGCCGACGTTCTGCGGCACCGCGCCGTTGCGGCAGGCTTGCCGCTAGCGTGAGCGGGCCATAACATCTGCCAACGGGCACGACGAGCGAACAGCGGAAGAGAACACAACTAGCACACGCAAAGCCGCAGGCACGGAGGAAGAAATGGCAGGTACCACGGCACAACCAGCCACCAGCCAACACAAACTCGTGACGTAGGTTTGTTTACACACCCCCCCGCGTTGATGTCGGCGTCGCGAAGCGCCCGCATCTCGCTCAGTCGCGCGGCATGCACTTTAAAATTGATTTTAAATATGTTCTAGGCTATATTGGCCCTTGATATTTCATAGACGTTGTGTACGGCTCCACATACATCTATTTCACTCATTATCTCGCCTTCGAAATTTTGTGTCAGTGCTCCTTTAAGCACAAATGCTGCCTTCACTACAAATGAACCTAATATATGCACTAAGAGACCAACGCACAAGCCTCATTTTTTAAAGACAAGGCATTATTTTGCAAGAATTTAGCCGGCCTTCTCCGTGCAACACTTTGTCGAAATTGTGGAATCAGAGAGGCATCGTTTAGACCGTGGAAGCCTGTCGGTTGGACGGAGTACTGAGTGAAATAAGCAAGTCAGTCCAGCCTTGCTGTCAAAGTTTGGAAGTCGGTGGTGCAAGGTTATTTCAAGCGTTATGTCTGGAAAGAAATGAGTGGGTAATTAGGGCTGCTAAGGCATGTGACGCCGAGGCGGCCCTGACTCTGGATAAGTTCGGCGGACGTCAACATGCCCCCGCCCTCACGCCCTGCTCTTTTGTCCTCCGGAACTGTGCGTGTGGAAACCTCAATAAAAGCTCGAATGCCTGTATACAATTTTAATGAGCACTAACAGATAATAATGCCAAGGAAAGTATAGAAGATGTTATTAATAGTAAACGTAATGTAAATGTGAAGAAAGAAAATTGGACGAAAAGATAACTTGCGACGGGCAGGGACCGAACCTGCGACATTCGGATAACGCGTCCGATGCTCTACCAACTGAGCTACCGCGAGGGCATCCCCCCGTACACTTTATGGGGTATATATGTGCATTTAAACCTGGGAGCGTTAGTGAGCGCCGCCAGTAGCCATGACGGCGAGTGTGGAACGCTGTTCGTTTGCCTGTTGGTAGAGCTCAGTTGGTAGAGCATCGCACGCGTTATTCGAAGGTCGCAGGTTCGGTCCCTGCCGGCGGCAAGTTATTTTTTCGTCGACTTTGCTTTCTTCACATTTACATTACGTTTACTACTAACATCCCCTATACTTTCCCTGGCATTATTGTCTGTTAGTGCTCATTATTCTTGTCTATAACAAAGAAAAAAAGAGCCCTTAAATTTCCACTTCTTGTCTACAATTTTGTTGTTCTTTGATAACTAAGCTCGCTAACACGTTCTCAGCATCCATTATTTCGTGCGGCAGCTATCACTGACACTTTCAAACTTTTGGGTGGAGTCGTTTTAAAGATCTGATTAAGGCATAGTGCCCGACAAAGCGTCTTGACATAGTTATAGCAGGGCCCGCAACTTTTGATGTATTCCTTTAGTAAGCATAGTGTTCTTTAGCAAGCAAGTTCCACCTCGACAGATAATTAAAACGAGCTAAAGGAATCGACCCGACCGTGGTTTGCCACGTAACCGTTTACGGTGTTCTTATAGAGCATCCACACCCAGAATCCCGCTTCCCGGGTTTGTCTCTTACAAGATTGCTTTCATTTTCGGCTACCTATTGAGATATCGCAACCAAGTCGCAAGCGCTTGCTATGAATATACTACTATCAAAAGCTAAGCTTGCTCATTCTGCGATTTCATTTAGGCAGTACATTCTGCTTACCCGAAGCATTTAAACTTGACACTACACCTCTAAAAGTAAACTAAACTCACTTTTCTTACTTCTACACGTTCAACGATTGCGTGGAATATGCATACTCTGGCAGTCAAGATACAAGTTATAGTTGTGCCTTAACGACCTAAATTTATCGAGCATACGGCGCGAACTTCTTAATTGCATAATTCTCGGGGAAGAGGACGCGTAAGAGGTCACAAAGTAAAGTTTATTTCTCCCTACAGTCTATGTGTAAGAAACTCACTCCTATTTGTCTGCGTTATTAAACAAAAAATAACTGCATACAAGGGTCATCACAGTGTCAGTGTACGCCGGCGGCGGCTCCATTTTCGATGGAGGCCAGAATGTTTGAAGCCGGTGTACTTAGACTTAGGTGCACGTTAAAGAACCTCAGGAGGTCGAAATTTCCGGAGCCCTCCACTTCAGCGTCTCTCATAATCATATCGTGGTTTTGGGACTTTAAACCCCAGATATTATTATTATTATTACAGTGTCAGTGTAGTGATACGTGAATGTGATGGCTACCTTCTCTACAAAACCGAATTCATAGCGGGACATTACAAGGATGAACAAAAAAATGCTTGTCTTTAACCGAGTTAAAGGGGCTCTGCAACACTTTTACAAGCACTCTTCGAAGGGCTTCATCAATGGAGCTTATTTCCTCACAAATCAGCTGCCGCAAACATTTTCAGAATCCGTCAAGTGCCAGCGGAGTTAGATGAATCTGTACCACGCTGTATGCGCTGTCTCTCCTCCCGACGTGAAGGCTAAGCGAAAAGGGATGGCACGGGCGTAAAAACTTAGTCACGCGCGCGTCGTCACCTTGAGCAATTTTGTCTTTTTTTAAACGCGAGACATTTCTTAGCGAACCTTTCGCTCTTTGACCGTTTCTATCTATCTATCTATCTATCTATCTATCTATCTATCTATCTATCTATCTATCTATCTATCTATCTATCTATCTATCTATCTATCTATCTATCTATCTATCTATCTATCTATCTATCTATCTACGTCTCGGTGCTATCGTGATCGCATCCTTAACTTGGTGTAGACCCAAGAGGCATAGGAGTGTAAGAAAATTTGACGAATATGCTGTCGGGTCGTGACATGAATAACGGGAAAAATTCGGCAAATCCCACGAATCGTTTTCATGCGAAGCATTGAGCGAGGGCTTCTATGGTGTACTTTATGGCTTTGAGACAAGCTTCACGGGACGGATCCACGTGTTTTCGTAAATGTAGTATCTGTGTGCACATCGTGGGCTTACCAGGCACCTCGACAACACTGGCTTTTTAAGAGTAACTTATGGTGCGACGTAACGTCAGCACTCCGGTTAGAGTAGATACGTCAGTATTATCGAAACTAAGTGTACTTTATGGTGCAATCATGTGAATAACATACGTAGCTTTTATTATTATATTCCTCCAGGGTCGAGCAATGCTTCAATATAGCTTGCTGAATCATAGGAATAAAAATGTAATGTTTATGAGACTGCTATAAAAACGGACACAACACTGGAACCACAGACGTGAATCTGATATAACGCCTGTATCGTAGGAGTGCATATGTAGTGTTTATTGCTTTCCTGTAAAATTGGATAGCCAGCACAACAACCACAATTGACGTTGCACCGTCAGTACGCCTGCATGGGCCGTTTTTCCAAACTAGTTTATAGACCTGGTGTGGTTCTGAGGTAGAATACCTGATTGCCACGTAGAATGCTTGGGCTCGATTCCTGCTGGGATCGTACTTTTAGGGGCGTAGCTCCACTTAAACCTTGTCACGTTTCCGTTGTCCGGCGTAAACGGATCTCCCGTATGATGCAATAGATGGCGCTGTCTCATAGAAGTACATACAAACTGCAGTTCAGGGATGATATTCTAGATGGCGCTGTACACAATCTGTGTCGTCATCAACATTTCTCGTCTCATTTCCTAGATGGCGTTGGTCCAATAGAATTGTGTGCAATATGGCGCTTGTGTGAATCTACACTAGATGGCGCTAGAAGTGCCGCTGGTCGCCGATTGGCTGCTGCGCGGGCTGCGCGGGGATGCGCGGAGAGCGAGCGCCTCTCTCATTCTCCTAGATCGTCGCCGTACGTGTCGGATCGTTGGCGGAGCATGGACGATGCGCAGCGGCGGGCGCTCGCTTGGCGGTAGCCAGGCGGATCCCAAGACGGTGCGCGCCAAGGACGCCGCTGCGAAACGAGCTCAACGAGAAGCAAATCCCGAGACCATGATTGCTTCAGGAGCTTCGCCCAAGTTCTTCATCATTCACCCGTGGATATGCTGTAATTTTTTATTCTTTCCATTCTTTGGGTCAACGCTGCCGGTGGGGGTTTTTCTGAACGCTGTCGCATTTGAATTACCGATGTCTGTTCTCGCCGTTCCTGGGCGACAGACAGACAGACAACAAACTTTATTGGATCCTGAGGAGTTACTGACAGGACCCCCTAACGGGAGGTCGTTGTAACCGCTGGCCGCGCTCACGTAGAGGACAGAACGCCGTGACGCTCCGTCTTTTCCTGGGCCCTCTGGATAGCCTGAGCTTGCTTTCGGAGTGCCGTGCTTCTGATGGCCTCCTCCCATTCGGCTTCGCTGGAGAGAATGGTTTTAGGCAACGCGGGACATCGCCAGAGCATGTGAGCCATGGAGCAAAAGGTTTCACTGCAGTCGCGGCAACCAGGGTCAATGGTTGCCCCGAGAATACTTCGTCCGCTGGGCATTAAAACCGTTTCCAAACCTCATTGTGCCTTGGGAAAAGTGTTCACAAAGCCCAAAGACCGCACTCCTGCGAACGATCAAAGCGGGGTCGTTTAAAAGGTACTGTGCGGGGACTGCGACGCTACATACATCGGCGAAACAGACAGGAAGCGGTCAACGAGGCTCAAAGAGCGCAAAGGCGATGTCGCCAAAGCCACCCATGTCACACATTCCAAGGCCGAACTCGTCGAACACTGCTGGACAACGGGGCATGTCTTAGACTTCAGTAATTCGACGACGCTGGCTCGGGAACAACGGTGGGGCAAGAGAAAGCTTCTCGAGTCGTGGTTCATCCGCCGCGAAAGGTCGGCGTGCAACAACAACCGTGGCCCCCTACCGGATGTGTACAGAGGCATACGAGACTAGAAATAGACTGGGTGACCTTCGCTCATTCGCTGCCAGTGCAGACTGAAGATGCCACCCGCATAGGTGGCGAAACGTCTGTGTAGTTTTCGTTATATTTTGGAGTGTTAAGTCGGAGTATATTTTTAATCATGAACTCACCCGGCTTTTCGAACATTTTTGCATTAGAGAGGAGTGTCACCATGGTAAAAAACTAATCATACGCTTACGGACTCGTGAGTCGACTCACTCAGACTGAGATTGAGCCGTGAGTCTTAGTCTGAGTGAGTCCGAGTGAGTGATATATTGGTGAGTTTCAGTCCGAGTCAGCCCGGTCGAGAAAAAACTTTAGTGAGTGTGAGGCCGAGTGAATCCGGTTGAGAAACATTGTGGTGAGTATGAGTCCGAGTGAGCCCAAAAGGCAAAATATATTTCATAAGTGAGTCTGAGTGAGCTTCACATTTTTAGCCGACCTATTGAGGCGGCTATTGCAGAGCTGCCACCCCGATGAACGTGTAGCCAGGATAGAAGCACCGAGCTGCCCGACCGAGGTCTCTTCAGGAGGGAGCGGCCCCTTCTAAAACACCTACGCATCGGGTGCTCCTGGTCTGCGGCCCGGTGTCATCGGCTTCACAGAGCCTCGTCACCTGTGTGCACTGCGCGCGGGCCAGACGAAACAATTGAGCACCTGTTGTGTGTATGCCCAGCACTTCAAGCACAATGAATGGCCTTGCTCGCCGCGCTTTGTCGCCAGGGTCTATCCGCCGCTGCACAGAAGGGACCTCCTGTTCCCTGCACAGCACCACACCTAGGTCTTCAAAGTGGTTCTTCGCTTCCTTGGGGATACTGGACTGGACAACTGTCTATAGAAGTCGCCCGCCACGTCCTCGGTCATGGTCGCCATTTTTCATCTCCTTGTCCTGTCCTCTTGAAATCTTGATTACCCTCTCCCGTTTTCCCTACAGGCGCTGAGGCGCGCTCCCAGCTAGGGCTGCAGAAGTTGCGTCATTTCCTCTCCTCAACCTCTTCTCCTCACCCAAAGCGAGAGCGGCAAAACGCGCCGTACTAGATGGAGCAAAGAAAGAAGCGTACTCCACGGTTGTCTGGGAGAGACCTCGTTAATGAGAAGGACCCCCCAGAGACGCGCGCGGAATTCACTGTGATTTGCTGCACGAGCAGCGAGCGGTCCACTGCTCTCTCGCATTGATACGCTTCCCATAAATTCGTGTTGAGCAATCTGACACTTGTCTTCGCACTGTGGAGGGTTCCGATTCTAGCCGCACCTCGCCAAGTAAACTTACTTTGTTTCTTTATTCACTCCACCCTCAGTCACACCTTACCTCTTCTCCGCTTGACATCCTTGACTTTCCCCTGTCACAATGCTCCCCCTTTTCCCCTGGCTACGCGACCTGTTTAGCGAACGACACGGATGGCAAACGGCACCGGTACACGGTCCGCAAGGACAGATTCACGGTAAAATAATGACGTGACATGTCAGCCAGAAGAGAGCAACGATAACGGAAGCCCAACCATTTCATTTCCAAATTTTATATTATGCTGTTCAGGCTGTTACGCTGACAACGCGTTTTCTCCCTAGGCGTGCTTGAGTCGATCAGGTCGAATGTACTCCACTGACCTTGAGAAAACCATGTGGTAGCGTGATGGACGGTTGGACCTGGGACACGCAGGTGCCCTCGCAGCGACTCACGAGCACCGTTCCCTCACAGGTGCGGACGGGGCTTCCTTGGTCGTCGCTGTGATCGCGCGTGATGCGGATGCTGGTCTCCTGCAGCCGGCAGCTGGCTCCACCGGTACCGTCGAGAGCCGAAGCGGAGGCTAGACCGGCACTCACAGCCACCGTGGTGAGCCACAGTGCAGCGGTCGGTGCCGCTACAGTCAGCGAACGCCAATTCATTGTTAAGCCGATCTCGGCGACCCAGCACTGCAAGATAGAAGAAGGTATTCTCGTTGTGGTACAAGTAATTAATCTCATGGCTGAAACACATCATAAGCTGAAGCATACACGCAAGTTTAGCTTACGTAGGCTTTCAGTAAGAAGACAGATATGACAAATGAGAGGTATTCAGATGATGAGCACAGGTAGTGTAGTGTTGTAGGACTAAATTTCGCTATGGAAATAGAGGACATGAATACACAATTGTAAACATTTTAGTTGCACCCAGAACAAAGGAAGCTCTGGTGCCAGTAAGAAATATTCGGCCATTTGTATGTGTGTTTAGACCCTATCATTGGTTCTAAGCAAGTGTGAAGCTCAGGAAAATGATTGATTGATTGAAATAACTTTAATGAGGTCCTGCGGGACGCGCTCTAGCTCAGAAATTGTTCAAATTTTATTCTGGCATTAAAGTCAGTTTTTACATGGCGCACCTATCGACATCGACGCTTGTGTAACATCAGGCTACAGTATCAATAGTGGTGAATGCACGCACAAGTAGGGCGTGTGAAAACTTTAGTTATGCTGTTGCCACGCGCGCTTAGTTTAAGGCATCAGATGCCTCGTCAAACGCGAACATTGACCGGCGTTGGCGTCCCACGTCAGCGATGTCAACATGAGTGATGCCAAAAATCATGATCACGTGATGATGTCGCCATATCACGTAATAATGACGTCAATGATTGTCAATTACTGGGACGTGACCATGATGTCACTGTGGCGTAAAATGGAGGCGTCATTGTTTGGTCAAAGGTAGGTCCATTGCGGAGGCAGTGCAAAACAGTGTGCAGAAAGCTTACAATGCATCCGATCCAGGAGGCAGTGCAAAACCACGTTAGTTGCTGAAACCTTTCCGAGAGGGGCGCGGGAGGTTCAATACATCGACTTAGAACAAAAAAAAGAAAATGGCTTTCTACTTGTAGTCTACTGACGCGGATGCATAAGGGACCCTGTGTTTGTTTATGCGTTATTGGGTTTCAGCCACAAAATAACTGTTAGCACCGCTCGATGCGTACACGTAGCTCGCCTTATACCTTACTACGTACGCTGGCAAGCTTTTAGACTTTATTTCGAACTTTCATAATTTCTTTTTCAATTGTTTTCACGTGTGTGTTTTCTTTGCAGCATCGGGACGATGCTCGTTGAGAGGGGGGCATTGCACACGCGCTTAAGGCTATTTTACTGTGTGATTGGGCTTCAGCCACAAAAGAACTGTAAACACCGCTCGGCGCCAGCCGCTCCGTAATGTTTGGGAAGCTTCGTTATGGTTCCAGTGGAGTTTATTCGGGAGCTCACGCGAGCACCAGCGATAACTCTGGAATGTTCGTTCACTGATGTATAAAAGCCGGCGCCTTGCACGGACGATCAAATTACCGAAAGCGCACAATTGTGATCGCCACTATCAGTGTAGTAGAGCGTGTATTTCACAGAACAGTGGGCTCGGCAGCTGTTGTGCGAGAGTGACCACTAACCTTCTGCACTTCATCAAGCAGGTTATCCGCCATGCCATTGCCCTGGTGTTCCTTTCTGCGCTGTTTGGATCATCACCGTGAGAATCCTCAATGTACGCGCAAACGTTCCGTGGACATGCTCAGATTTCGACATGTGGGACTTGGCTGGACAGCCTTCAGGATCCAACGTGAAAAGCTGTACCACTGTTCCAGCAGTTGGTCCTCGGCACAGCTTGGAAAGTCCCATCGGCCACGCCATCAATCGTTCCACAAGTTATAAAGCCACCGCCCCTATCAACATCGCCTTGTGGGCTCGGCAGCTGTTCTGCGAGATTGATCGCTAACACTCTGCACTTCATCATGCAGGTTGGCCCTTCGCACAGCCTATACGCAAAAAAATCCAGTAATTACTTCTTAGTTCAGCTGCTGAGCCTGCTCGCTACTTGTTGTGAGCGTGGAGCTGTCGTGCGTTCCTTGCTGCATGTCGCGGATGATATCGAGTCAAACACCGGGCCAGAAAATGCGGCAACTCTTGCTGAACTGCGTAAGCTAACCGCCGGTCAGTCGGTTGTTATTACGGTAATTAAATACATTAAGGCAGAACTTGTTACCACAAATAACAATATCGCTGACCTTGCTAAACGTGTGGCATGTGTTGAAGCCCATTTTGAGCACATCGAGCACTTGCGGCAGCAGCTTGTAACCGTACAAACTAATAACGACCAAACTCTGCGTCGTGTTTCTAATTTAGAAAGCCGTTTTGATGACGCCGGGAATCGGTCCCGTCGTAACAATGTAATATTTTATGGCATCCCCGACACTCCGTCAGAATCACGTGCACAACCTACAGAAACAATAATTTAGCTTTGCTCCAAACGGCCAAACATAACTCATGACACAAAAGAAATAGGGCGCATCGTTTGGGTCGCTAAACCCTGGCCGTAATAGTCCCATCATTGTCAGGTTTAGGGCATTTAAGACGAAAGAGGCGATCCTCGCTATCGCTCGCAAGTTGAAAGGTACCACTTATAGTATTGGTGAGGATTTGTCCCGGCGGGTGCAAAACGCACGTGAACACCTTGTCGACTTTGCAAAAAGCAAGTCCGTGCCTTATTCACTTGGATGTAAAACGCTACACATCGGGTCTCGACGTCTCTTTTTTGATGAAGCTTCGCGCAGTGTGCGTGCGCAACTACAGTTATCTCGTCATTGCCGTCAACCATGCCACTCACGTGCCTCGTGGCGCCTTTTCACTCTCGGTTATCTTCACTGACATTCTCAGGTGGCTTCCAAAGCGTGAAGTAGTGTTGAATCTGATGTCATCACCCGATAGTAATGTACTGGTACTAACCGAAACATGGATTTCCCGCGACATTTCAGATGCTGAAATGTTGGACAAGTTCCCTAAGTTTGTAAGTTTGATACATTTCGACAGCACAGGCGCAGTGCCAGAGGTGGTGGGGTACTGATCGCCGTTCACAAGCAACCAGGCCCGTAGCCAGGAATTTTTTTCGGGAGGGGGTGGGGGGCACTTGCTGAAAACCTTGACTTTTTGAGAAAAACACCTATTTTACTATTTATTTTTGGTAGAAACACATACTTCACTAAAATTCCGGCGGGGGCCCGGGCCCCTAGCCCCCCCCCCCCCCTGGCTACGGGCCTGCAAGGAACTATCTTGTTATATGTCATGCAGAACCTCATGTTATTATGCCGGGCGTGTGCTACAGACCCCACCCTAGTCACCATCCTGATTTTCCCGGAAAACCTAATATCATGAGTGAATTAACCAAGAGGCACTAGAATGCATGTATCCTGGTTTTCGGTTACTTCTGGCTTAACCATAATTTGACGCAACTGATAAAAGAACCAACTCGTGTCACGCAAGATTATGCTGACACGCTTGATCTTATTCTAAAAACGCACCCCGAATACATGTCATCGATTTTTTGCCCTCAAGAATTAAGCACCCATAAAGTAATCCATTCTACATTTTTCACTCAAACCGCCTTCGGGCCATTCACCGGAAAAACGAATTCGCCTTTACGTTAAAGGTAACTATTCTGCCGTGAAGAACGAACTGCATGAATTTTATCAGTCCTACGAGTTCACAGTTGAAAATCACTCAGTGCAAGAAAACTGGTCATTATTTCAGGGCAAGATGAATGTTTTAGCCGATGAGCATATCCCAGTGGTCACTATTTCTTCTAACCGCCATAGACCATGGTTCACCAAAACCATGAAAGCACTCGAGAACAAAAAGAATCGGCTATTTCGGTATTCGGTGCTTAAACCAGATGCGGTTTTGTGGGGAGGATACTGTCAAGCTGAACGCGCATATCTCACGACAGTTCGTTAACGTAAACATTCCTTCTTTCGCTCCGACCTTGCCCGCATGATAACCGATAACCCGCGCGAATTCGGGCAGACCGTTAACCATCAGCCGAACCGCGCTATCTGTATTTATAATTATCAGGGTGAAATACCTTGAGATTGTGAGTGTGCTATTACATTCAAGGCCGCCTTTTCGTCCGTTTTCACAAGTGAACAAGACGCCCCCCTACCTGAGTGTTCTACCCCTACCATGCCAACAATGCCGATTATAAGCTTATCGGCCGCAGGCGTCGCATCACTGGTTGAAAAACTAAAGGCTTCCTTGTCCGCATGTCTTGATGACATCACATCTAAACTGATAAAAACACTAAACACATTTCTGCTGCGCTCTTAACCTTGTTCTCTCAGTCATTGCCTACAGGCACTATACCAAACGAATGCAAAGTGGGCAAGGTCGTTCCGGTTTACAAGTCTGTTAACAGAGTTTTACCATTAAACTACCGGCCCACCTCCATAACCACGATACCACGCAAATTATCGAGCATAACATTTACACTAACAGCATGAACTTCCTCGATTCCAACAGATTTTTCCACTCATCACAGCATGGTTTTCGCAAGGGGCTGTCTTGCGAAACTCAGCTCACTCTTTTTCTTCATGACCTGCACTGAAACTTATATACTAACACGCAGGTAGGCGCAATATTCCTCCACTATGCTAAAGCGTTCGACAAGCTACCTCATCGAGGCTCACTATTGAAACTTCCCATTTAGGCTTGCAACCAGATGTCATACGATGGATCAAAGAATTCCTTATTAACTGGTCTCAGTGTGTATGCATCAATACCACGACCTCTACTGTTCCCGTATCCTCTGGCGTCCCCCAGGGCTCCGTACTGGGTCCCCTATTGTTCCTCATATATATAATGATCTACCATTGGAAGTTTCTTGCTCCATTCGTTTGTTCGCAGATGATTGCGCTGTTTACCAATCAGCAACAAATACCTCCGACCAGGCTGTACCGCGGAGCATTGTAACTAATATCCCGATTGTTGCGATCGCTGCTAATGGTTCTTAACCCCAGTAAATCTAAAGCAATGTCCTTCACCCGTTCGCGTAACGCTCTCCTATGTGCATACAAAATTGCTCAAACTCGGATTGAAGCTCTAAGTACCTTCTAATATCTCGGTGTCACTTTCTCCAAAGCTCTTAATTGGTTTCTCCACGTGTCCAACATCATCTCATCCAGTAACAAAACTTTAGGCTATCTCAGGCGTCATTTACGAAACGCCCCTCCTCATGTTAAACGTATTGCCTACAAGTATTTATTTTGTCCAAAACATGAATTCGCCTCCGCATTGTGGAGCCTCCGTTAAAGTTATCTCACAGACGCACTGGAGATGATGCAGAACCGCGCCATCAGGTTCATTCACTCATCATATTTATACAACGTAAGTGTATCCTTACTAAAAGCGGAAACAGACCTGCCCAACCTTTCCTGTCGCCGTTGCATTGCCAGTCCATCTGTATTTCACAAAATGCACCACAGTTCATTCAATCAAGCACCTTATATCTGACTACTACCTAGTATATCTCTTCGTACAGGCTATTCCTCAACTGTTGCTCGCCCCCGAACCCACACTCTCACCTTCTCGTTTTCTTTTTTCCCGCGCACCACTATAGAGTGGAATGGCCTTCCCTACGTCATCGTTGCCATCACCAGCCCAGAAGCTTTCAGTGAAGCTGTAAGAGGGCACTTCTCGTCTAGAATGACAAGTGCCATGCATCCTTATTGTACACCCACCCTTTATGAATGCCCCAACGTGGGGCCTTTAGGGCTCGACGACCGTCGACGTTTTTTCTGACATTGGGATAGATGGTGACTATGCGAAAAAATTTGGAAAGCAGCTGCACTCAGTTTTGCCATGCCCGGGCATCTTGCATAGGAAAGTGTACGTCCACATTGTGCCTGAATAGAGGGCACTTACAAAAATTTGGTACATGGAGGAAGAAGGGTAATCGTAAATGACTTGGCTACTGAACGCGCATGCGCCCAGTGTACTAGACCTAGTATGACATTGTAACTTGAGAGAGAGAGAGAGAAATAACTTTATTTATAAAGTCCAGCGAACTTGACTTGAGGTAGGCCTCAACCCCGGCCTAGGCATCGGCCGCGAGCCCTTGGGCTCGGGCGGCTTCCTCGGCTCGCTGGACGGCCCAGAGTTGTTCTTCGATTGCGGAGCTGAGCAGAGCCTCCTCCCAGCGCACCCTGCGGTTCGATACTGCCTCCTCGTGGTTTCCGTGTGCTTTGTCGTCTAAGCTCGAGCACTCCCATAGTATGTGGCCCAGTGTTGCCCTTGCATCGCACATCTTACATTGTCTGTCAAATAGAGATCAGGGTAACAGAGACGAAAGATAACTGGGTTTGGGTAAGTGTGTGTTTGCAGCTGCCGACATGCAACTGCCTGCTTTTTATTTAATCTATTGTGTGGCGGTGGGTATTTGCGTCTTCCTAGCTTGTATTGCTGCGTTATTTCGTTGTAGCTAGTCATACGTTCCTCCCACTCCCACTCTTCTCCGCGTGGTACCTCGGTCGAAGCGGCGTCGGCGTTCGCAACGGCTCGGTTCGTAAGCTCTCGAGCCGCCGCGTGTGCCGCCTCGTTGCCGGCCAGTGGGGTTTCTGTGTGTGCGGGGGTCCATATAACGGAAGTGTCAGTTTTGTTTCGGATTTTTTGCTCGTTATTAGTTAGGATTCGCAGTGCCTCTCTGGAGACCCGGCCGTTAGCATAGTTACGTATCGCCGCTTGCGAGTCACTAATTACTACTTCGGCCTCGGTGGTGGCCACTGCGAGGGCGATGGCCACCTCCTCGGCCGTCTCCGTGAGTGTGGTTTGCACCGTAACACTCGTCTTGCATATTCCTTCGCAGTTGACCACCGTGGCCACATAGCCACACCTGCGCGCGTATCTGACCGCGTCCACAAATACCGCTTCCTTGCTATTCCCGAATTTCCTGTGCAAGTCCTGCGCCCTCTTATTTCTACTACCGGCGTGATGATCCGGGTGCATGTTTTTGGGCAGCGGCGGAACTACTATTCTTTCTCTCATCGTCGCGGGTACGTCTGCTTTTTCACGTTGCTGCGTGTGATAGCCTATGCCTAGCTTTTCAAGGATGTCCCTACCCGTTTTTGTCTTTGAAAGTCGCTCGTATTGTGCTATGTCGTGCGCTTCTATCAATTCATGAAGCGTGTTGTGCAAACCTAGTTCCAACAATTTCATCGTGCTTGTGTTCTTCGGTAACCCTAAGGCTTGCTTATAAACTTTCCTGATTAAACAATCTAATTTCGCTTTCTCGGCTACCTGCCACTTTAAGTAAGAGGCAACGTATGTGATTCTACTAAGGACGAAGGCTTGCACAAGCCTAATGGTGTTGCCTTCTTCCATACCGCTGTGTCTGTTTGTAATGCGTTTTAGCAATCTGATGGTCTGATTTACCGCTTTTTCCAACCTGCGAATGGTTTCACCGTTGTGCCCATTGGCTGCGAGATGCAAGCCTAACACACGTATAATGTCTACTTTAGGAATTGCGTGCCCTTCCGAAGTTGTCAGCCGTATCTCTTCTTGTGCGTTATTTCCGCTTTTTTCGCTTTCTTTGGGTTTGCGACCTCTGCGCGTAGGTTTGTAGACTAGTAGCTCGGATTTCTCAGCCGAGCAGGTGAGTCCCGTGCCCTCTAAAAAACTCTGAACCGTGTCGATGGCTCTCTGTAGCGTTTGTTCAATCTGGCCGTCACATCCCTGCGTTACCCACATGGTTATGTCGTCTGCGTACAGACTGTGGCAGAGCCCGTCAATCTCCTCTAATTTAGGCGGTAACCCTACGAGTGCGAGGTTAATAATAATATCTGGGGTTTAACGTCCCAAAACCAAGATATGATTATGAGAGACGCCGTAGTGAAGGGCTCCGGAAATTTCGGCCACCTGGGGTTCTTTAACGTGCACCTAAATCTAAGTACACGGGCCTCAAACATTTTCGCCTTCATCGAAAATGCAGCCGCCGCAGCCGGGATTCGATCCCGCGACCTTCGGGCCAGCAGTCGAGCGCCATAACCACTAGACCTCCGTGGCGGGGCACGAGTGCGAGGTTAAAGAGCATGGGCGAAAGCACCGAGCCCTGAGGGGTGCCGGCGCTGCCCATCTCTATCTCTCCGGACTCGAGAACGCCCAGCGTGATCTTCGCTGTCCTGTCCGTGAGAAAATCGCGCACGTAGTCGTATGTCCGTTTACCGAGTCCTAATTCCGTTATTCGGATCAGTATAGCTGAGTGCTTGACGTTGTCAAACGCTTTCTTAAAGTCTAGGCCTAATACTGCTTTGGTGTATCTAGTCGTGCTGTCTGTTACCTGGTGCTCGATTTGTAGCATGGCGTCCTGCGTGGAGAGGTTCCTCCTGAAACCCAGCATGGTGTGAGGAATCAGGTCGCGGTTCTCGAGAAAGTTGGTTAGTCTCGCGAGGACCACGTGCTCCATGACCTTACCGACGCAAGACGTCAGCGATATCGGTCTTAGATTTTCCAGCTGTAGGCGCTTTCCCGGTTTCGGTATCATAACCATGCTGGCGGTTTTCCACTGTCGTGGAATCCGTCCCTTTTCCCAGCATTCGTTAACGAAATTCGTGAGTTGCACTAAAGACCCGTCGTCCAGATTTCTAAGCGTTTTGTTAGTAACCCCATCCGGTCCGGGTGCCGACTTTGTGTTGAGTCTGTGCAACACCGCGCGTATTTCAGCAATGCTAAACGGTATATCTATGTCTTCGTTCACAGCGCCTTTGTATTCGGGGTGGGCTACGTGTCTAGCCTGATTAGTGTATCTCGTTTTGAGCTCGTGCAGGAGTTCTTCGTTGGTCCCTTTGTATTCGTTTATAATCTTATTGACCTTTTGCCTGTGTGCCGTTTTTGTCTCCTCTGGTTCCAGTAGGAACCTGAGGAGATTCCACGCCTTGGTTAACCCCAGCTGACTATCCATGCTGTTACACGTTTCTTCCCACTGTGACTTGCAGAGCTGTGACGCATATTCTTCGATGTCTCTATTTAGTTTGGGAATTTTCCTACGTAAAGTCCTGTTGTGTCGTTTTGCCTTCCATCGGGCTTGTAGGCTACGTTTAGCCTCCCACATGTGCAAAAGTTTACTGTCTAAGACCTGGAGGTTCGCCTCGGGCGGGACCTCATGCGTTGCCGTCGCGACATCCCGCTTCAGCGTTTCGGTCCACCTTTCGATATCGTCAATATTTTCCAAGGAGTTAATCTTATCGTTCCTGATCTGTCTGAACTTATGCCACTCGACAAGCTTGAGTCGCGTATCTGCGTGCTTCACTGCAAATGCCGTCGAAAGACGATAGTCTTCTGCCGGCCGTACTACATGAGTCCTGGTCTCATCCGCGGCCACCCGTGATGCTGGTTTCAGGGCCACTGCCAGGTGGCAGCACCATATCGTCGGCAGAGGCCTTATTTGCGCATAGCGTCGCATTTTCAGCTCAGCCTAGGGAACGGTAAGGTCTTTAGAATTAAGTATCTGTGTACTTTCTAGTAAAGGAACACACCACTTAATACTTGATATTGATGTTGCGCCTCAGATATGCGTAATATTGGCTTTTTGATCGACAATGTTCACAAGTATGAACGCAGCTACCAGTTCAAGATGGCGGGGCGTTCAGCAAGTGCTTAAACTTTGGCCGGGCGGCTTAATCGTGTGAAAGACACAGAAAGACAACAGACAGAGAGACTAAAATCGTTGCGTTCAAGTATCCCATGAAAGACTATCGTCTTTAAACGCAAGAAAGGCAAGAAAGGCAATACCAGGCCTGCGCTGAAACCGCAGCACAGTCACAGCGAAAGCTGGAAGAGCGGTAATCTCTCTTGGGGCTACTAATACAAGTACACTAGCAAGGCACCCACTACGCCATAAACCACAATTTTTTGTGAAGTTGGTAAGCACCTATTAAGCCATTATTCGTCATTCTGCGGAGAAGCGAGGCACCAGCTACACGTCTGTAAGGCATTATGTGCACTTTGTTGACGCGACGACTGATGACGATGAAGAATTATGGCTCAGCGCTTTGTAATGGGTTGGAAGCTTGAAACGGCCCACCACTTATGTAAATTGCATTGGGTGAAGCCCGGTCGCTATTTCCCTCTCCCGTCATGCTGTATAACATACGTTGACGTAGGAGAGAGACGGAGGGGGGGGGGCGAAGAACTTTACTGAGACCCCGAGGAAATGGATCATGTGCTTATGGGCTTCCTTGGGAACCAATTCAAGTGCATTTGCGAGGAACCCACTACGCTCTAAATCATTCTAATTTTACTGAGACCCCGAGGAAATGGATCATGCGCTTATGGGCTTCCTTGGCAACCAATACAAGGGCACTTGCGAGGAACCCACTACGCTATATATCATTGTAATTTTTTAGAAGTAGGGCAGCAGGCAATGTGCCATTTTTCGTCATTCTACGCAGAGCCCTGGTACCTGCTAAGCGCATGTAAGGCATTATGCGCACTTTGTTGATGCTGTGCCTGATGACGACGAAGAATTATGGCAGAACCATTTGTAATGGGTTGCAAGCCTTCAACAACCTACTCGTTGCGCAATTCGCATTGTGTGACGCCTGGTTACAGAATTCGCGTTGTGCGACGCTTGGTGCTTATTTTACTCTTCTACCACGCTATATTGCATATGCTAATGTGGTTCCTTCCCGACATGAAGCCTGTATAGGACCTTTTTGCAAAGCAGCTTCAAGCACAGGCATGGCTCAGAGGTTGAATACTGGGCTCCCACGCTGAGGGCCCAGGTTCGAACCTCGTTCTATCCTGGAATTTTTTTCTTATTTCTTTTTTTCTTATTTCGAGCGATACTGGTTACGGACACCGGCGGCGGCGGCGGCGGACAACTACGGCGCCAAAAACGGCCGGTGAAATGATCTCATAACAGCTTTCGCTGTAAAACATATAGTTTATCCGGTGATGTCGTGATAACGATGTCTGTCTTACCGATGGCACTCGATGATGTCTCCAAATATAGTACACAAAATATCAGCGAATTACAAAGAATATACGTAACGGGCTACTTCTCCTAACATATGCGCTTAATACTAAGGTTAAATGCTCTCGGAAACATTTTATGACGAACATATTGAAGGACGCAGGATCACGCACCTCCACCACTGTGAAAGACGCAGGACGACCGGACCAGGTAACGCCAGCGGAACCGTTTATTCCGCAGTGTCGGCCTCGGCACACAACACCAAGAAGAAGAATAGAGATGATGATGGCTATGTAGAAATAGAACGATGAAGTACGTTAAATGTGCTTACAATATACAGTATTACCCCTGAGTAAAAAATCGCGGGGGAAGCGCTTTTTATTCGTTCTCCTGAGAATTTGGTTGTCGCGAAAATAGAAAAATACTCACACCAGTTGCTTCGCACAACCACAATCCATTTAAAGAAGTTGCTGATCTTGCTCTGTTTCCCGTTTCTTTGAAGGAGCTGGACGGCTCAAGCCTCGCAGCTTAATAAGCTTTGCAATGTTTCCTCATCGTCGTGGACAACGAAGAAAGTGCGAATGATGTCAAAAGCATTGATACATCACTTACTTGCCTTTCTTGCGTTTTGTTGCTTTCATCGTTCTCGTCGTCACTTTAATTTTCTTTGCGCACACTTTGGATGTCTTTCGGCCTGAAGTCAATGTCGTGGGGGATGTCACCTGAAACGCCATGTGCCGACAAAGTTGCCAACATAGGCGTTAGGATAATATTACTCCCAGCGAAAGAAAGACTTGTTGCTATCATCCTCATACGACCGAAAATAAACAGCAATGGTCGTACCGTTGCTTGTTGGCGGAAACGTATATACCCAACTTGTCGAATGAACGGTCCTGCAATTTTCGAACTTCTGGATTTGCAACCGGCTCATGGGTTGAAAAAACAATGTTGCGGATCACTGCCTCAATCTTTCGTTACTGCAGGAGTGCTTTTTAAGATCACTTCACTGTCCAGAAGGGGCAAATGCATCGGACTCTATGGACGTTCGCCGGGACGCCAGATTTCTTCGTTACCGCGAGAATTTCGTTCTTGAGGGTTTTCGTTATTGAGGGATTCGACTGCACCATGCCCCAAAGAAGAAATGATAGGTTTTTGATGCTTCATGATGCTCTCGTTGCGTGGTCGCAGCTGGTAAATCGTTAGAATCATCGTGTTTGTGTTTTTCATATGAGAGCCCAGAATGCTCCAAGCGCTTAATTAGCACGTCCACGCCGCAACAAGGTCGTGACTAGGTCGTGTTAAACTTAGAGGTTTCACCGTGGAACAAGGAATCAGCTAGCGCCGCACAGTGGTTTCTTCGGAAGCCACGTTCGATCAGCTAAGGCTGGTCGCGAGGATCCAGGACACGGTCCGAGCTCAAGCCATCCTGAACGCCTCTCTTGAGCTCTCTTCTCAAATAAAGACGCTTATTATCTCTCTTTCGCCCTGCAAATTACACAAATTAGTGATGATAATAGCTAGCGCTTCGTGAGAAGCAAGCGGACGAATTGAACAGAATTCACGATTGACTAAGTAATACGCTGATGTGAAAAAACAAACAGGTATTTTTATAATGTCAGTCTTGCGCACACTGTAGATGTGTCATTATAACAGAAAAAATTGCCGACCAATCATTTTAAGCTCATATATTAAAAGAAATCTGTGCGGATTTCGCATAAAGAGTTGTTAGTTGACAAAAAATTTGTCCTCGGTGGGGGATAGCATTCGGGACCAACACTTTTCCGGGATGGCAGCTCTACAGATATGGTCCTCGCGATAAAGGGCATAGAATAGAACACCGAAATGTACATGCTAGAAAAGGTTTTCGCGTGCAGTTTGCTCCGCGCATATCATAGAACACTCATTCAACACCGCATATACCCACCCTGAGCAAGCAATAGAAGCACTTGCCTTCTATTGCAAGGACAATTTTCAAACGCTCACTATTCTAAATTAGTTTCTTTTCATGAACTTGCTTTTCTCGCAGAGTTTAAAAAAATGCCAGGCCTGCGCTGAAACCGCAGCACAGTCACAGCGAAAGCTGGAAGAGCGGCGTTTCTAGATTGGTTGGTTGGTTGATCCTAGAGGAATGGCACAACCCACCACGGGGGATCGGCCACGAATCGTGCGGCAGTAGGATGTGTGAGTGAAAAAAAAAAAAAGGGGGGGGGAAGAAAAAAAAAAGGATAATTCTAAAGAGATAATTTTAGGTAAGCGAAAATGTTATTTGTGTTCGCGGTTACCCAATTGAATGCTAAAGAGATATAAAAGAAAATGGAAGAGAAAGAGTTAGTGAAATAAAAGCATTAAATAAATTATGAACGATAAATGAAATAAATAAATCACCGGTGTGTACTAGAAATATTAGCATGGCAGTCTTTTTGATTCGTTTATATAGTTAATTACTGCCTCACATATGTCCCTGTTGCAGTGACCCAGTGCCGACGCCCCCAGGGAGAGTAATGCCGTTACGGAAAGCTCAAGCCCAAGTTTTCGGAAAGGAGGTTCAAGAAATCTTTGCCTTAGATGTTGATATCTGCGACATTCTGTGAAAAAATGCTCTATGGTTTCTGCTTGTGAACAATAACAACATTGAGGGGAAGGAACAAAACCAGGCCTGTGTAAGTAAAAATTTAAAGAGGGAATTCTGCATCGCAATCTAGTTAACGTAACTTCTAATTGTCTTGTGCCACACCATGAACTATGCCATGGAAACCTAAGGTGCTGAAAGTCTGCCCCGTTTAGAACAGAAGATCGTGTGTGTTCCTCTCGAATACAAAAATATCGAAATCGTGCGATAGTATTTTGGGAGGAGGGTCTTAGAAGCTTCAGGACCGGGCCCTGAATTGATGCCGCCGCTAATGTGTCCGCTGCTTCATTTAGAGTTATTCCAGTATGACCTGGTACCCAAACCAAACGGACAATACGTACATGATTGGGCATATATGTATATAATTCTGACAGGCAGCTCGATGACTTTGGTACTGTCAAAGCAGTGCAAACTGACAAAGAGTCGGTCAATATAACCACTGAAGAAATAGATGCTGGGAGTTTGCGTAATGCCAGAATAATTGCCATTAATTCTGCCTGGAATATTGGCGTAAAATCGGGCAGTCGAAGAGAAAAGGACCAGTTTAAAGCTGTTGAATAAATGCCCACTCCTGCCTTTTCATCTGCAACGGAGGCATCTGTGGCTATGACTGAACTTATCCGTAGACTCTTAAGGTGGTCGCTCAACAAGCCGTTTAAATATCTAATAGGCAATAGTTTAGCATTTTTTGGAAATATATAATCAAATTCTATTATTGTTTTATGATTGAGTACACTTGGGAAACTTATTTCGCGCATTGTTACTTGTAACGGCTCCAGCAGCTGCTGTACGAAAATTATTTGAGGGCGATGTAACCGAGACCACTCACAATCAAAAAATCTGGACGGTTCGCGAAGAAATATATATTGCGAGCGTCTCTGTGGGGAGGCATAGATGTTTAGAAATGTCTGGACTGTTAGAATACGAAACCTAGTTTGCAGAGACGGCAGGTATGTTTCATGGTAAAGGATATTATTAGCTACAAACTTAGGAAGGCCTAAACATATCCGTAATGCCTCACGTTCTATAGTTAGGAGAGGGCGTAATTTATAAGCGGGTCCCCCACAGAATAACACGCATCCAAACTCTAATATTGGTCGGACATACATACTATATATCATTAACAATGTTTTTCTACGCATTCCAAAACGAACGCCGCTGATTCGCCTTAACAAACCAAGTGCACGTAATCCTTTGGATGCAATATATTCAATATGTGGGCTCCAATTAAGATTGGTAGTGTATACTATGCCTAAATATTTTAATGACTCTACCTGTGGAATAAAATCCTGCCCATACATCAGTGCGATTCGCACAGGAGATGTCAACGGGAACGCGAGAAGAGCACTCTTGTTAACATTAAGGGACATATGCAGATCACTAAGCCATACTTCAATCTCATTCATATATGATTGTAGAATATTATATAGCAACTGTATATCATTAGAAGCTGAAAAGAATGCAATGTCGTCCGCGTATACATACACTTGCACATCATTGTGAGAAGGGATAGAGCTTAGTAATATATTAAATAACATAGGCGAGAGAACCGATCCTTGAGGAACTCCCCTTGTTTGTTTGTAGTGTTTAGAAGATAAGCCGTTCTGCGAGCAATAAAATGTGCGTCCGCTTAAAAAATTTTGTATCCATGCAATTATATACTCAGGAACGTTAACATTTCGGAGTTTATTAATCAAGATGGCGTGCTCTACACTGTCATACGCCTTAGCAATATCTAAGGTTACCAGTGCGGCGTACTGCTTTTTGTGCCGAGCAAGCTTAATTCTGCTTTCTAGATCAACATGTGCACACCATATAGAGCACCCAGGTCTGAATCCAATTTGGGAATCACTCAATATGTGATTTTCTTCTACCCATTCTTCAATATGCCTATATAAAACCCGCTCTATTAGTTTTACAATGTTTGAAGTGAGCGAAATAGGTCTAATATTGTCGATTGCATAGCCAGCGCCCTGTTTTTTAAGTAGTGGAATTACTTTGGCGACTTTCCACTCGGGATGAACCATGCGTTTTCTATAGAAAAATTTATAAAGTTAAGAATATCGCTGGGAGACAAATCAAACAAAATTTTTATCATGCCTGTAGTTATGTTGTCAGGACCTGGAGATGAAGCTGGCAGTGACTTTACTATTTCTGATATCTCTTCTAATGTGGTTGCCTTATATTCATTAGCTTTTCCTGTAACTGACAAATGATAGGGTAACAACGATGCAAAGCGATCTTCCAATCCCTTCCCAATTGCCTCCAATGACTGCAACAATTCTGCGGGTGATAAACAAACCGATTCTATATTTATTGGTGGCGGAACAATCTTTCTGCGTCGCAGAAACCTAAAGAGTGCTTTCTTATTTTTGGTCTCTGACATATAGCTGTAATGTTTGGAGTTATAATCTTCTTTTGCTTTGTCGACCGTTTGTCTAAACGTGGCAGCGGTATATTTATAGTCTTTCCAATTTCGTGGGCACTGGTTGTAGAGTAACTTCTTCCAAGCTGCTTTTCGTCGCCTATAGTCGCGATCACAGTCTGTGTTCCACCATGGTGAATGCGTTCTATTTTTAGTTGATTGCATTCTGAATTCGGCTTTTTTCCTACTGTCACCTAATAGCTGACATAAATGAATTGCCTTTACCTGATCACTTAATCCTGTCTGTTTATTTAAGCCTGATCGTAGTGAATCTTTAAATTTGCTGTAATTAACATAATTTCGAACATGTTTGGTTAATGAAGTAAGTGGGCACACTATTTCAAATAATATTGGTAGGTGATCACTGTTTGTGGCCGATGTGATGGCAGACCAGGACGAAATAATGCAACTCGAGCTTGAAAAGGTCAAGTTTATCACAGAACTTGATAGGCCAGATACATAAGTTGGAGTTCTGTAATTCGCGCAATGAACGTCATTCAAGCTGGTCCATTCTAACAACCGTTTACCACACGCATCGGATCGGTAACCCCACGAAATGTGGTGTGAATTGAAATCTCCTGCTATGATTATATTCTTTCTACATGCGGCTACTGCGGAATCAAGTAAAGTAGTGTTCAGAACACCTGTAGGGAAATAAACATTCACTATGGAAAATGGTGTATATCCAGGAATAGCTACGTCCAATGCCAAAATTTCACTTTCTGCCGACGTTGACCGATATGAAATTTTCGCTCTATGGCCAAATTTCGTAGAGATGAAAAACGCTAGGCCCCCTCTACCAGAAGGGCGATCCAACCGAAAACAGTGATAATTATTTAGATTAAAACTTTTTTCTGTAGATAACCAGGTTTCTTGCAATAGAATTAAATCAGGAGTAAGTTCTGCACAAAGTTTTAACAGGTCAGTTGCTGCAGCAAGAAGTGAGCGGCAATTCCACTGAAGTACTTTTAATGACCCTATGTTGAAGGTAGGCCGGCGGTCTCAACTGCTTTCTGAAGAATGTTGTCTTTCAAGAAATCATCCTTCGTTAGTGGACTATTATCCTGACATTTTTTTGTCTTCAATCTATGTAGAAGAACAGATTTCGGGGAGTGGGGGGTAGCCCGACGTTTAGCGGCTCTAGTGTCCAAATCCATACTTTCACTACTTTGTGAAGTGGTCTCGGAGTTATTACCATCCTCTTGTTCTAAACTAAATGTGGGAGAATCAGTGTAGGCAAAACTGCCAGACGCAGTTTCTGTCGTGATTTTTTCATTTATGCCCTCATGGATGGTTTTTTCATTTATGCCCACATGAATACCTGTATCAGCAGATGCTCGCCCTGCAACCTGCAAAATTTGTGACATCTGAGCCGACAAAACTTGTCCGATTGTCTCTGAAAGATTTGAAAAAATTGTATTCAGTGCTTTAGACATAGCCTTTTCGACAGCAGCTGCCACGACTTCCCCTATAGATGCATCCATGGCTTTAGAATGCCGAGCAGCAGCTTCAGCATATCCACGGGATCTCTCTAATACGATAGCCCTAGCTTCACGGCGTGAGCATCGCTGCCTGTCTATGATTTCTAAAATTTGAAGCTCTTGAGCTCTCGCCAGGCAGTTTGCATGATCAGCAGGGTGCGAACCTTGACAAAGACAGCATCTTTCGCTTTGGGAATTACATGTTCTAGTGTCATGGTCTTCTCCGCATATGCGGCACCTAGGAGATGATCGGCAGCCCTTAATGGTATGACCATAACGCCAACACTGAACGCATTGCAGTGGACGTGGTGTAAGTGCTTCAACTCTATAAATTAAGGGCCATGCCTTAATCTCTGTGGGCCTATTTATGCCTGCAAATGTCACAATGACCGACTCTGTGGGGACTCTCTGATTATCAGAGACGCGAGAGCATCGGTAGACTGATGTTGCCCCGGCCGCTGAAAACATTTCCAAAACCTCTGAAGCGCACAGGCTCGAGTCAACTCCGCGGACTAAGCCTTTAACGCAAGCGAGATGAGCAGGAATAAATGGGCTCACCGGATGGGATGCAAACGTTGAGCACTTTAAGAGGTCAGAAACACAGGCCTGGTCCGGAGAGCAACACAGAACTCCGCCCCTGCCAAACTGTCGGACATCGGTGATGTTTTGGTAGTGTGGGGTAGCTTTCCGCAACTCCTCCTGAATTACCTTTGGGTTTTTGACACGGATTAACCCCCCGTTGGTCGGCACTAGTGCTACTGGCACGCTGTGAATACCACTGCGCAAAAAAGCCTCTATAGGCATGTCATTATTGCGAAGAGAGGCCGTCTAGAGGAAAGACCTCTGGCCAGGGGAGGAGAGAGACATTAGGTACTCACAGTACGATCAAGTCAGTAAAAAAGGGGAAAAAATAGAACGAAAACTCACAAATACACTGCCGCCCGACAAGCGACCGACACCCCGACAACAGATCGCACCAAACCACCAGGCAGAAAATCACTGCTGCGAGAGCGTCGAACGACCGGCCACCGCGTCGAGCCCGTGGTAATCTCTCTTGGGGCTACTAATACATGTACACTAGCAAGGCACCCACTACGCCATAAATCACAATTTTTTGTGAAGTTGGTAAGCACCTATTAAGCCATTATTCGTCATTCTGCGGAGAAGCGAGGCACCAGCTACACGTCTGTAAGGCATTATGTGCACTTTGTTGACGCGACGACTGATGACGATGAAGAATTGTGGCTCAGCCCTTTGTAATGGGTTGGAAGCTTGAAACGGCCCACCAGTTATGTAAATTGCATTGGGTGACGCCCGGTCGCTATTTCCCTCTCCCGTCATGCTGAATAACATACGTTGACGTGGGAGAGAGACGGAGGGGGGGGGGGGGCGAAGAACTTTACTGAGACCCCGAGGAAATGGATCATGTGCTTATGGGCTTCCTTGGGAACCAATTCAAGTGCACTTGCGAGGAACCCACTACGCTCTAAATCATTCTAATTTTACTGAGACCCCGAGGAAATGGATCATGCGCTTATGGGCTTCCTTGGCAACCAATACAAGGGCACTTGCGAGGAACCCACTACGCTATAAATCATTGTAATTTTTGAGAAGTAGGGCAGCAGGCACTGCGCCATTTTTCGTCATTCTACGCAGAGCCGTGGTACCTGCTAAACGCATGTGAGGCATTATGCGCACTTTGTTGATGCTGTGCCTGATGACGACGAAGAATTATGGCAGAACCCTTTGTAATGGGTTGCAAGCATTCAACAACCTACTCGTTGCGCAATTCGCATTGTGTGACGCCTGGTTACAGAATTCGCGTTGTGCGACGCTTGGTGCTTATTTTACTCTTCTACCACGCTATATTGCATATGCTAATGTGGTTCCTTCCCGACATGAAGCCTGTATAGGACCTTTTTGCAAAGCAGCTTCAAGCACAGGCATGGCTCAGAGGTTGAATACTGGGCTCCCACGCTGAGGGCCCAGGTTCGAACCTCGTTCTATCCTGGAATTTTTTTCTTATTTCTTTTTTTCTTATTTCGAGCGATACTGGTTACGGACACCGGCGGCGGCGGCGGACAACTACGGCGCCAAAAACGGCCGGTGAAATGATCTCATAAACAGCTTTCGCTGTAATAAAGTAATTTCAGTGTTCTAAAACAGCCACTGCTGATGGCTTTATTGTAGCTGTCCCAAACTCTTTAGAACTACGAGTAATTTGTACGAATAACACAAAGTATAAGCGCTCAAAGCTCAGTTTAGGTTAGATTTTGTTCTAACCAGGACGATGGGCAACTTTTCAGAGATCAAATGGAATTGTACAACTTTATTGTACTGCATGCTTGCGAGTACAAATTCCTTTTCACATGTTTTTGATGTGCGTAAATCACTATGTCGTATAGATGGATATTTTTTGTAGGAAAGAATAACACTCATATAAAAACGTGGTTCAGCGTTTGCAGATATATCTTTACTATATCCTTATGAGCTGCAGTATTGAACTATGCCTATGCTGCCCTTCTTCAAAACACTATGCTCCGCCACGCAAACCGAGGCTGCTTTCTCTACGAAACTGAATCTGATTATGTAGGAGCTAGTAACCTAGCTCTATTTGATATGATCTCTCATCATCTTGCTGGGCAAAGTTAGATAGCTGAAGATACTGTTGACATGCGTGTATTCTCCTTTTCAGGTCACATTGAAAATGAATCACAAAGCTGATCTTGAGCAGGTGGCACCCACGCTTAACGCATCCGTTACGATGAAGTGTATCAGAAAATATTGGCCTCCAATAACAGACCTCTTATCCAAAATGACGACTTAGAAGATGCGTGACGGAAAAAGAACAGTACGTCGCATGTTCTCGGAGAATATGAGCAGCAGTTGACGAATTGTTGCGAGTACAAGAGCATTTCAGCCATGTACACAATCTTGATTTTTATAGAGTCAGTGACTGCATACACTTTGGAGACCGTCATACCAAAGGTCACCCTGTCATAATAAAATAATTTCCGGGTTTTCATGAAGAATATAATGATATAAAGACAAGCTGCAAGTTCCCAAGATTTGAGAACGGGGGCTGTGTTCTGGGGAACGGGTAGTTTCAGGGGATGTTTTGGTCAATTAAAGCTATATTTGTGAGGAACTCTCGAAAGCTACGTCACCATTTCCTAACAATAACTTAACAGTGTACATCAGATATGACCCTGCGTTCGGAGGACAATTGGCTTTAAAACCAGTGTATTGTGATCAACTTGCTTCTTAAAGGGCGTGGTACTGCCACTCACCACCCTCTCCCGTGGTCTCAATGCAACAATCCCCAACTTCATTATGACATGCCAGATAAATTTTACGTATCGAGACCGAACACGAGAATCCCCACAAACAAAAATGAAGCTTTGGCCTACTGTCTGTGCCACACTCTCGATAAGCAGTAAGCATCGCTGAGACATAGTTGCATGTCCCTATCTACAAGTGTGGAATAATTCCGCGTCAATTAATGCTAGCGATCACAGAAAGGAGGGCACAGGTGGAGGCGTTGTTCTGTTTCCGTACTCCAACCTTCAAACTTCCAGGAAAATTACCTTCACTCACCCGCACCCACCGACATAAATGCGAAGTGGCATAATGCGCACACCAGCTTTAAACACTTTTAAAAACTTTTATCGAGTTGTCACATCTACCTCTGATGAATTAGTGCCACGCCGTACGGTTACACAACGGTGCTGCTTTTCCTCTGGAAATATAATCATCATGGTGGACTTCAATGTACCTTATATTACGCAGCCATTATTATCGGTAACCACTCATAAGGTCCGTCATGGCACTATATTCACTCATCAACAAACAGTAGAGATGATTTTGTTCATTGCCCCGCTTTGTGTGAATGGCTCCGAGTGTACGGTTACGGACAGACTCTCTCTCTCTCCCTACATATATAGGGATATATATATATATATATATATATATATATATATATATATATATATATATATATATGTGTGTGTGTGGGGGGGGTGTCGTGTCTGTGTACACGTGCATACCGACCTTCACGCTAATAAATACTAAAAAGACAAACGGGCGAGAAAAAATTCGGCAGGTCCCACTCTTTGCGGGAATCGGTTTTATGCGAAGCAATCAGCGAGATGTCCTATGCTGTATTTTATAATTTTGAGCCAAGCTTTACGAGGTGGATCGGCGTGTTTTCGTAAGTATTGTAGTTTTGAGCACAGCGTGGGCTTACTAGTACTAGGCACGTCGACAGCACTGGCGTTCAAACGGTAACTTATGGTGTGACGTAACATCAGCACTAACGTTAGAGCACATACGTCATTATTATCGAAACTAAGTGCACTTTACGGTGCAATGATGTGAATATCATACGTAACTTCCGTTAATGCATTCCTCCGCGGTCGAGCAACGTTTGAATATAGCTTCCTGGATCATAGGAATACAAATGTAATGTTTATTAGACTGCCATAAAAGCCGAGCCGACACTGGAACCACAGAACCTAACCTGACATGATGCCTGTATCGTACGAGTACATATGTAGTGTTATTGCTTTGTTGTAAAATTAGATAGCCAGCACCACAGCCGCAATTGACGTTGCGCCGACATTACGCCTACATAGGGTGTTTATCCAAAGCAGTTTCAAGACCTGGCGTGGCTCTGTGGTAGTATAGCTGACGGCCACACAGGATGTTTGGGTGCGATTCCTGCTGGGATCGTAATTTTTATTTTTTGCATTCATCGGGTCAATGCGGCCGATGTCCGTTTTTCTTAACGCTCTCGCATTTCAATTACCAATGTCTATTCTCGCCAATCCTAGGTAGATATAAACTGTGAATCACCTACCCCTACACCGTGGCCCGTGGAAGACGGGTATGTGCCACACGTGTCTGAAGGAAAGGGTTTGACGATGGAAGCGGCAGGATTTTCACGTTATTCATATAATTACCAGACAGTCATATCGGTCAAATACTCTTACCATAACATGCCAATTTCGGTGTACACCATGTTAAAAAGGCGATCACGAGAGCACCCAGACGTAGGCGGCTAGATAGATAGATAGATAGATAGATAGATAGATAGATAGATAGATAGATAGATAGATAGATAGATAGATAGATAGATAGATAGATAGATAGATAGATAGATAGATAGATAGATAGATAGATAGATAGATAGATAGAAGCCCCACAATAAAAGTGTCCACGTAGCTAGCGTCCGCTGAAGCGGTGCTTCGCTCAAGACTCATATGGATGGTGGGTGTATGAAAAACTACATGAAATAAGAAACAATTCACCTTTGAATTTAAAAAAAACAAACACAATAGGAAAGGACGTCGCTGACCGCGTCTCTCCTTTTGAGTTCCGCTGCCCGAACCAGTGTCAGCGAACGTAAGCATTTGCCACATAAAGTATTTTGTCCAACCTTTTTTTTATTTTTGCAGTATGAAGTATAGTGTACCTCCTCGTAATGTGCTAACTACTAAGCATGATATCTCAGCGGACTTATTGTGGCTTACGATCCTAAATTTGTGTGTTTTTAAGCTGAAGCACACTTGCGACACACTATTTCTTCCTTATTTTGCAACCGTGACATTGTAAAAAAAGGCAATTCTAGACATAAGGTAAATGCAACAACTCACCTTGCAGCGGTGGGGTAAGCAGTAGAAATGTGCGACGTAGTATTTTCCAGCCAAAACCTACACTATTCAGGAAAAGGCGAGAGGATGGCTGGTCGTTGAGCAGCTACAATGTCACCTTAAGCCTATTCGACGCATACATTAACATATTACGAAATGTACTATTGCCATCCGTCCTAGCCTTTCTGCGGTGACTAAGTCGTGTTTGTAACACGGCCGAACCAAAGAACAGGCTTTTCTGATAGCAGAGAGACAGAGCTTTCCTCCCTGGCGCGTGGCTTTGTGAGTCGTGGACGCCAGAGTTCGGCGGTGCCCATTCTTTATGTACTAGCAACGATAAAAAAAGGGACAAAAATACGGCAGTCTCACTCTTCGGCCTGTGGTTGGCTGAAAGTCGGAACCCGACCAATGTAGCGAGCAAGATTTTGCTTCTCCCAGCACATCGTGCCGCTTTCTTTGGCGAGGAAGCAAAAATATGACTCCGTAAGAACATTCTTCTTCACAGCAGGAGCCCTGTTCTCCGCGAAATGCGCTTTTTCTGTTATTATCGTACATGTTTCATCCTTCGCAATATGTTTTTTTCTGCATTGCCAAAGTAATGTTATAGTGATCTAACACATTTTTTGTACAATTCCTTCTATTTATGCTTGAAACTAGCCATAGCGATCGGTTTTTGTCGGACTTGCAATCGGGGAAGAAAAAGTGCGTGCTGGTAATGACAACTCTAAGGCAGGCCTGGGCAGAGATACTCAGAAAAGCATACCGGATTACAAATATCAAAATACATGTACCGGAAGATTAAAATATGAATACTGAGATACATTTGTCTTTGACGTATGTGATCTTTCCGAAATACTTTTGAAAGATGAAAAAGTATCCCGGAATACAGATACTGGAATACCTTATTATATCGCGGATGATGATGCTCCGGAAAGACATTCACTGATTGCAGTATAATATTGCGAATAATGTTCCAGCGCATTCAGACTTTCAAGTAAAGCATATCGCTCCGTATTATTAGGGGAAAATTAACAAAAAGTACACATTTATTTTACACAGGAGATCTGTTTTGCGGAGAAGGTTGCTGCGTTATTCTACTGAAAAAAACCTATATGGTTTCATACAGGATCCGTATGGTTTTATGCAGGACTTACAGGACTAAATATAGGAATTGTATAGGACCGTGTGGAGGTATATAGGATCCAAACAGGATCCAAATGGGACCTAAACAGGACCCATATGGCGGTATATAGGACGCAAGTAGGACCTACAGAGGACCCATATGACTGTATATATGACTCAAATAGGACCTCCAGAGGACCCATATGGCGGTTATAGGATACAAATAGGGCCTCCCAGGACCTATATGGCGGCATATAGGATCAACACAGGAGTTGTTTTCTTTCATCCGCTCTCATTCAAACCTCTCACAATCTCTTCCTGATGAATAGTTCGCCTTTTTATCTTTATAGGTGCCAGAACAGCACTTTATTCTCAATGTTATCTTTCAAATTACCTTTCATCTCAATCTAGCTCTCGAACCAGCTGGCTTTTTTTTATCTTGACAAGTGGCAGTGCAGCACATAATCATCCGCTTTCATCTACACCTCTTGCAACATCTTTTTGCACGCGCACGTACACGGCCCAACCGAACATCTTGACACCCAGACACCAAAGTTTTGCAGTTCTGAAGTGTTCTTAACCCTTTGGCACGCTATGTACACAATTTTGTACACCAGCTGTTTTTGCTAACTGTGTCAACTAGGGGCTAAGAAGGAGTATTTCATGCAAGTGAGTATTTCATGCTTCATTATTTCGCTTAATGTAATGACATTCATTTTTACCATACATGTGAACTTATGAGTGCTTAAAATTCCTTCACATTCCTTCTCATTATTCCACAGATGCCTTCAACAAGTATGTGGCCGAGAAGCTCAACGAAGTGCCGGGAGCTGAACGTTTGAAAAAGATGAACCGTTTTATTGCGGAGATGCTTAAAGAGTTAAATAAATAATTATTTACCAAATATTCTTGCCTGATCGTTTTTCTTCAAGTATATATGTAAGTGCAACAGTGAATTTTTACATTCTTATAATTAGACTGCTGCGAGATATCATTACAGCTTGAATTGCTGTATATATTTCATTTTATTACACGCTTCATAAACTGGTATGTCTTTATCAATATGTTCCTTTGCTGCACGTCATTTGTGACCCAAATCACTGATTCGGCCCATATTACCTATATCACCTGTAACACCCATATAATCAACCTACCTGTATCACCTATACGACCTATATCACCTATACAACCTATATCACCTATGAACCTGTATCACCTATAAAGCCGTATCCCCTATACGACCTGTATCCAATAACATCATATGTATGGGTCCTGTATACATAGGAATTTTCAGTAGGGTAATTACACTTAAGCAAGATCAGCTTCTCAAATTAGGCTCTCTTCTATACTGCATCGGTTTGGTCTCAACACCAAAAATTAGGAGTGCTGCACCCGGCTTGAGACTATACATGTGCGCCGGACCCGAAATAACCGGCGGCGGCGCGCCGGTGTTTCCATTTCCGGCGGCGGCGCGTGAGCGGGGCGGGGTTCATCGGAGCGGCAGCGGCGCGGCGCGGTGGGGGGGGGGGGGGGTTGAAGCAATGAATTCGATATGTACACGCCGTAATGTTACATGAACTCTTTTTACAGCTAACTTTTTTTTGATCCGATCTCGCTTAACTACAAAGCGCTGGTGTACGGCAATACGGCCGCTCCCAGGAGAGAAGCGGTTTTCGGTCAGTTTGTCGTATCAGTGGACCGAGCGCGAAGCAGTGAGATCACAGCGCTCACAGGGCGTAGAAGGTATACGAGCCGTTCGCTGGGGGATTTCTGCCGAAATAGCGCGCGTGCCAGCGCTCTGAACCGCGCCCTTATTGTCAAAGTTCACAGTTGCTGCTCGAGTTACGCAGTCCCTCTCCCCAGACATCCCTTCCTGCTCCTTCACCCAGCAAATGACGAGCGAGGCGTTTCCTTCTGCTTGAGGAGCAATTGACAGCAGGCCTCGCACGCGGGTTGATGTTATTCCGTGTGACGGAGATGGCCAGCTTGTTTCATCTCTGCTTTAGCCATGTTCCCTGCCAACGCTCGCGAGCTTTTACTCGCGTGTAGAACATACAATGCGCGGAGCGATGTTCTCGACTTAAGAGTTTATACGGAACATGACGGCGACGGTGACAGCCTGTCTTGAGTGTCCATACAATTGCTAACGCAATAAAAAATATACAAAAAACTCTCGCAGCGCGCTAGCCTTTTTCCTGGAAAGCTACATCGTCTCCACTGTAAAGAGTTCGTCCGTTGGAAGAATCATATAATCCGGCGCCTTTTCCACTGGTTTCGTTCTCGCCTTCAATACCCTTATTCCTACCGGGGACATCTCCTCGCCACTTATTTCTTCATAAAGCACGCGTACAATGTCAGCACTAAGCGTTGAACCTATCAGGATTTCGCGCTTGTCGGCTACAGTCTGTTATCTCTGCATGCGCACTCGCAAATGCACAAAATGGAGTGAAATCAGTTAATCGCCCACGATAGTACTGCGAGAGAAGCAAGAGCGGGCGGGCGGCTGCGTAGCAAAGCAGTGTGGGAGATAATTCGCAACCGTTATTTCTCGTATATGGACCAGTCGAGAGTATTTACCCGGATGATGTCACGTGAATCACTGTTCTGGCATCACGACGTGCACCAAAAGACAAGAAACGCCAAGAGAGAATAACGCGCTCGTTGTTTTTGTTTTTTCTTATATTTTCAGAGGCTGTTTAGGGGCCCTTTATAAAAGCAGGGCGTGTAAACACGGACACAGGAGAGTAGTCAAGACTCTAGAAACGCCGCTAACAACTGAAAAATGACACAGCGGCGGAAACAAAGGTAAGCACAAATATTTATCTGCGCATTCCCACCTAAGAGGCCATAGCTATCAATCGAGTGCGAGTAGTGGTCTACGTGAGAAATAGCTGTTCACTCTCTCGACTTTTCTCTTATGTCCGTGTTTCCACGTCATGTCTTCTTAACATGAATACCTACCAACTACCTCAGATATATTCTAAGTTTGCCATTCTCTGTACTTCTGCGTTCATTTATCGATTTACTCGAGTAAGAATGAAATAAAAAGTGAACGAACGCACCGAAATATATATATATTACTTATCTATTTTGTTGATTTATGCACAGTGTACTAGGTCCAAGACTCCAAGAATATGCTATCCACAGAGTTGGGTCGTCGCCCTTTAAGGCTAGAGGACGCGGCAGAGTTAAGGTCAGGCAATACTCGTGATATTTCTGGAGAAGAAAATATACTACAAGTTCTGGGAGCTCTTCTCGATGCGTTTATCCAAAGGAAATGTCCACAGTCCATTTCGGCAGAGCGCATTCAGTGATTCGACAAAGCAATGAGCCGTGATATCATTTAGCTCTTGAACACGTCGCCGCACCGAACCCGCTAGCACATTCCTAGCGTAAGAAGAGAGTGGACGAAATGCACAGAAACAGGAACTTTTCAAGTCTGAATTTACATATGAATGTGTCCCAGATGTTTGAGAACGATGCAGGGAACGTGTACCGACCTTACAGCTGCTTTAGACTAGCGGCCACATTAAACCTAAATCGATAGCTAACACGATCAAAAAACATGTGCACTGAAAATTTGATCCCTGAGGGCTGCGTTCGTTGCATTGAAGCGCATTCCGTTCCTATCATTTGTGTCAAGAGTGTTTGAAAGCTTCGTGATGTCATGATGGCGCTGCTGAACAAGAACCGGAAACAGGGGGCGCGCTTCTCGCCGAGCTCCCGCTATTCAGCGGCCGCTTAAATGGACAGTTCATTACATAGACACATCGAGAAGAGCTCCTCCGGCGAAGTGCTGTATTCAGGGGCGTAGCCAGAAATTTTTTTCGTGGGAGGGGGGGGGGGTTCAACCATACTTTATGCATGTTCGTGCGTGCGTTTGTATGTGTGAGTGTATATATACACAAGCAAAACTGAAAAGTTTCGGGGGGTTTGAACCCCCCCCGACCCCCCCCCCCCCCTTGGCTACGCCCCTGGTTGTATTTTATTTGCAGATCCCCCATTTGGATTAAAAGAAAAGACTAGCGGCGGCGCGCTGCAATTATCGCACGGCGGCGGCGGCGGCGTGATCTCTCTTTGGACTTCGGCGGCGGCGCGAGCGGCGTGACCAAAAAGAGGCGGCGGCGGCGCGGCGCGACCGCGCGCACCTCTACTTGAGATACAGCGAGATTCATCGGCAGAGGCCGACACTACTGCCCCCGCCACTTTACCGTCAGCGGGCGCTTTACGACATCGGTCATTATGTGCGTCTAGAGCCGCACTTTCCATGTCGCCGTCTTCGTTTGGCTTAGCAAAAAAAAGGTCTTCCTTTAATTCCCACTTGGAAACAGCGTCCGTATTACGCACTTCTATCCCGCATTCCGTTTTTCCCGTGATATCACGCTTGATGCGCCCCCATGAGGAAGGCCCTGACGTTTTCCGTATTGGCTAATGAAAAGCGCTCGTACCCGCACGGAGCAAGACAAGTGCGGCAATTTGGCTTGTTACGTAGCAAATGCCTACCATATTCTAGGCATCTTCAAGGGGAGAATTTAGGGGTTTTAGTGACGTTTTGGCCAAGGGCCGCGAAGGGCCCGTATATTTCTGTTCTTTCGTCCGCGGGCGTGTCACAAAGAAAGAATCGTGCGTAAATGAAAATACATTTGTTTTATAAGCTTCAAGTGCTAAAGTGAATGAAGCGTATTGCAATGCAAACGCAAATCACACGCATTTTAACAGTCATAGCCACATGTGTATTGCTTTCGCATTCAATCCAAGTCGCCTAAGGTGCCCGCTGTGTGAAAAAAGTCACAGTTTCGCCGCAACGGCGAAGCAATGAATGCGGTAGCAACAAATTGAAATGTAAAGCGAAGAACGGGAAGCAGCTCGAAATTTCCAGCGCGTCGCTCAAGCGCAAAGGACGCACGAGAAGAACACAAGGGGTTCAACCATACTTTATGCATGTTCGTGCGTGCGTTTGTATGTGTGAGTGTATATATACACAAGCAAAACTGAAAAGTTTCGGGGGGGTTTGAACCCCCCCAACCCCCCCCCCCCCTTGGCTACGCCCCTGGTTGTATTTTATTTGCAGATCCCCCATTTGGATTAAAAGAAAAGACTAGCGGCGGCGCGCTGCAATTATCGCACGGCGGCGGCGGCGGCGGCGTGATCTCTCTTTGGCGTGATTACCTGTTAGGGATGTGCGAATATTCAAAACTTTCGAATAACGAATCGAATTGAGTTATATTCGATTCGGTACTCGAATCGAATAGGGCGTATTCGAAATACCGGATATTTTTCGAATATTTTTCGAATCCTCTGCAGCGAAGAAAAATGCTCGAAGGAACGAGACGTTGGAAGAGCGAAGGATAACCTTTCACGTTTTCATCATGGAGTTACCCAGATGCATGCAGCCCATGTACTTACGGGACTATCGACGCTATATTGATCACAGGATGAAGGCGCTTTTGCCTAAATCTGCAGTGTCGCAGAGGCGACAGTGTCCTAAATTCGCCATCTTCGCCATGACATTCATGATGATGTTAACTCATGAAAATTGCTTATTATTCGTGGATCAGTTTTATTTAGAAACTTTTGACCACCTTGAATACTCTAGTCACTCCTATATTTCATCCTGCAGTTACAAGATATTTCGAAGGCTCTAGTTGCTCCTGTATACGAGCTTGCTTCAGTTTAAAAATCGTGGTATTTTTTGTGGGTTAAATGTAATCGCAATATTCCTTTGTTAAAGCTTGTGAATAGGTGTTTCACAGACAATGTAGTGGAATTTTTGGGCTTTTTTTTGAAAATTGTTGTTTTACCAGTGTAGGGCCAATTTGAAGATGGTTGACTTACTATTCGAAAACTATTCGAGCAGTATTCGATTTGTATTCGTATTCGATTCGATGTCATCACTATTCGATTCGTATTCGATTCGGTTGTAAAATTCACTATTCGCACACCCCTATTGCTTGTGTGTTCTTGCATTAAATGACCTGTAATACATTATGTGAATTTGTCTAGCATCTGCATCGGGAGCTTGAGCGAGGGACAGGCGTTCGGCTACCTAATGCATCGCAGGCACCCTCGAACATCTCCTGGCTGTCATTGGGCCTGTAGTTCCCCAGACTTCACTGCTGCTGCAGCCACCTCGTCGGCCATGAGCATTACGACTTTTAAAGACGATATTCTTTCTTGTGATACTTAAACGGAGAAATTTTGGTCTGTCTTTCTGTTTGTCGGCACGTCACTCGATTCAGCCACTCGGCCAAAGTTGAACCACTTGCCCAAGGACCAGCCATCTTGAACGGCTGACTAGGTTCATACTTGTGTACATTGTCGATCAAAAAGCAAACATTACGCATATCTGAGGCGCAACATCAATAGGTAAGTATTAGGTGGTGTGTTCCCTTAATAGAAATTGCATACATACGTAATTCTTAAGACCCTAGATTCTTAAGCTGCGCTGAAAATGCGACTGCGCTGAAACTTGCCTTCCTCCGTGCCCTCTGCACGAGCTCATTGTTATGTTTCGGTTTCGGTTCTGAATTGCACTGTACGAATGCCATGGGGCGCCGCTCTGACATTCCTGTTTTACCAAGGCGACGTGTAAATAAAAGAGTGTGTGGAGAGTACTCGTTGAGTGCGGATGTTTCTTCTGCTTCAGCGCTTCGCGCGAAACCGCGTGTTCGGGCTGGCTAGCGTCCCCACCGGTCGTGTTGATCACCGCCGGTCTTCGCCTGCAGCTGCGCCGGGACTACCACCCCGCAACACAGCATTCATATTTCCCGACGTATTGCCAGATGGCGTCCATATCTCACGCAGCGCCACTTCTATCGTCTTTAGACGACATTTGCAGCGAATACCGCAGATACGCGGATAATTTTTTAAAGACGATAGTCTTTCTTGGGGAACTTAAACGCAGAAAGTTTGGTCTGTCTGTCTTTCTTTCTTTCTGTTTGTCTGTCTGTCACCCGATTCGGCCACCCGGCCAAAGTTGAACCACTTGCTTAACGCTCACCTATCTTGAACTGGTACGGCTGTTCATACTGTGAACGTTCTCGATCAAAAAGTAAATATTACGGATATCTGAGGCGCAACATCACTAGGTAAGTATTAGGTGGTGTGTTCCTTTAATAGAAAATACATAGATGCATAATTCTAAAGACCCTAGTTGCATAAGTGTGCCTGCGGCTGCGCTGAAAATGCCATGCTATGCGCGCCGACGAACGCCCTCTGCCACGGAGGAAGGAAACCCTCTGCACAATGCTCATGTTTCCCGATGCATTGCCAGATGGCGTCCATATCTCACGCAGCGTAGACGCAGCGCCTCCTCTATCGTCTTTACACGGCATTTGCAGCGGAGCACGCAGATACGCGGCCAGTTTTTTTTTCCTTTTTAACTTGTCTTCACTTTTTCGTTTTGTCTTGTGTTTACTTGCATGTCATCCTTTTGGTGCGGCGAGTGCAGCGCATAATTTCTTTAAATCAATACTCCACTTTGTCGTGGTAGTGTGAGCATGTGTTCACACATTACTTTGACATGTGACCGAAAGTAACATGTGACCGTCGGCCTTCAGAAATGATGCACATGACACATATCATGTCGCGCCATTCGATGCGGCAAGCCTGTAAGGGTAGCCCTTCTCTCCGGTGAAACTTTCACTGCAATATTTCATGGCAGTGCTGCTTCTTCATAAATTTGACACGTGCTAGTCAGCTATTAGAAACGGTACGCAGACCATGCTTGACTGCACAGCAAAAGGCTGTGGTGTCATGATGTCATTTAAAGTATCAACGTATGTGATACAAGTGTTTTTACATGTTGCACTATAGGATGATATGAGTGTTAGCCACTCACAGGAGGTGCTTTTACATTGAGCAAAATAATCGCACTCCTGCTATCTGTGTCGTTTTTGAAACTGCACTTGACTTTTGCGTGGGTCATGGCTACCAATCCTTTATGGGCTGGAGCGAAAATAATTTCTGCAAAGGTATGTCCTCGAAAACCAAACATATAGCTAAAGTGGTTTCTTGGGCGTTTTGGTACGACATATTGGAGGGAAACGGCGCGAAAGACGAAAGACCAGGCAGAGAAAGACACATACATGTGTGTGTCTTTCTCTGCCTGGTCTTTCGTCTTTCGCGCTGTTTTCCTCCAAACATATACTTTTTTCAAACAAATTAGGCCAGTTAAATTGCAACACGCATTTTACGTCTGTGTAATGTTGACGCGATATCTGTTAAAAACAACTTCGCTATTGCCATTCAGGAAAGCATGCTGTCGATTGCACAGGTATGAAACATTCAGAGTTTTCGCACACTGTTTACATTAGTTTGTATTGATGCTTCACGTAATACCGTTGCTCTGCAATTGCCCTTTCATATAAAGACTGACAAACCACCACCTTCTTAAGAGTATTATACTACTTTGCAATATATCTGAAATGCATAGGCTACAAAAGAAAACTGTGCACACGATTGCCCACATACCTTGTGATTCGTATACTGTGCACATTTCATGTGTCCCTCTTTTTTTACATGCGGCAGGGTAGGACACAGCAATAAACAGAGACAGTATGTGCCGAATTTAAGCCGAAATTTGAGGTGTGCATCTATTGTTTTCACTATTGGTCCCTGCCACACGAGTTTTCAAAGGTGCTCCTTGAAACGCATATAACACTTTTAGCAGCGTAATATGTCGATATTTGAAAGGCGTGCTGACGTCATCTATATTTGCGTTCTAGTGATCATCAATTACCTATGCAATACGATGTCACACTGTGCTTCATTCAGCATGATGTTCCTTGTAACTTGTGCAATGTTAGCGAACGCATTTCCCTGGGGGTCATATGCACAATCACTGCTGTACTTACATTGAGATACACGTTCAAGAGCCGCAGGTGGCCAAGATAAGTTTAGAGTCCTCCACTGCAGTGTGGCTCACAATCGTACCATAGTTTTGGCAGGGAAAACCTCCTACATTGTTGTTACTTCTTTGGCACATGCCTCTCGCTGAAGTGGCACGTGCCCAGTGCTCTCTTCATTGGTGCAGTTAGCCAAATAGCGGACTGCCATTGCTGCCGTAGTTAAGCGACTGCCATAGTTAAAAACACCGGATGTGATTACGTACGTCATAAATTACACCATCTACCACTAAAGCGAACCATGTGGGGATGCGAAGCAGCGCTGGGTGTTCACTTGTGTTTCCATTGTTGTTTCATTTGTATGTGTCCGTGTATGTTTCATTTGTGTGTGGAGTTATGTATATGTTGTGTACCGCTTGTGTTACCCCCCAGCTCATTTCCGTTGCGCTTCGGCTTCGCGTTGCCTCTCAGCTCCGAGATTCGCTTGCCGGCGTTGCCGTTTACGTACAGCTTCGCGAGCGTCGATAGCGCCGTTGCGAAGGAGAGTGCAACGCTTGCCGGCGTTGCCGTTTACGTTCAGCTTCGTAAGCGTTCATAGCGCTTTTGCGAAGGAGATTGCAACAGGAGCGAGCGTGCGCCGCATTATATTCGCAATGCCCATAGACTGTCGCGCCGCCAAGTGGAATTCAGGAGCGTCCTCTCGAGGAGGGTTAGTAGCCGACAAAATGGCAGCACTACGCAGTCGCTCCCTTGTTCGGCTGTGCTAGCCTCAGTGTTAACGCGTTGGAAAGAAAGGAACACTACGACTTTGCATGTTCCCTGCATCAGTGAACAAACCGGGACCTCCGTGACACGAGAAATCTGATTCGTTCTTGCGAGACGCGAAGTTTTCGTGAAAATACGTGGCAACTCGCGCTTTCAATGCTAGCCCAGAGCGTACACATACTATCAGCTTCGCGAGGCTTTCTGTAGCCACGTAGGTTAGTTAAATGTTATCGTCTGACATATTCAGTTGAAGCTCACCCTGTTTTACTTGCATATAGCATTGGTCAGTGTTTCTTGTAGTGCTTGAGTCCCATAACACTGTACGCGGGCGGTCGCGCGGGCTCGCGATGTGCTCTTGTGTAACTGAGCGATCTCAAGTTGGCGACACATTAAAATAGAACCTCTATATCCTTTGTCAGCAAAGCGCTGTTACGAATCGTGCGAGCGACGTTTCAATCATTCGAGGACGCGTCTGCTCGAAGCCTTTCGTGGAGCGAACGCTTTCCATCGACGCCGTCCTTCGCCAGTGTGTTGGTAGTGTTGGGTTTCATATAGTTTCATAGCCACCGCTGCGCCGCTTGTTTTTGTACGTTTGTTGATAGGTGGCAGCACACTGCAAGCGATTTGCTTGTTGACCGGTTTGAGAGCAAAATGTTCGCGCCCAGATCGTGGTGACGCGGAGTGGTCGAAGTCGTTCGGCGGAGGAAATTCTTCAGATTGCTTTCAGCAGTGATGTTGAAGGAAACCATCTTGACGACGAGGATTTTTCACTGGACGTAGAAGACTGTGAAAGCACCGAGAGTGACAGCGACGATGAACCACAACTGCTAACTCACGGGGAGCGAGTTGCACTTCACGTCCCCTCGTGCGTTAGTGTTCTTTCACGCTCGTAAGTCACTTTGATTGTATTTAATGTATAATATCCTTGAGCGAGATCAAAATAAAACCATAGTTCCTCTTGTGCATTGCATGTATCACAATTATTGTGGATATTATGGAGCGCCGCATGCCACCAACACGCTCGAGCTCGACCAGCGAAGCGAAATGGTTTGAGCGATGGAACGTGCATTCACGGCCACAATCCACGCCTCTCGGCTAACTTCTTCGACGTTGCGAAAAGCATACGTGTGCATTCTTTTCGATATTCATGTTTCGATCGTGCTGATCGAACCTGCAACATGCGAGTGAAGTGAATTGCACACGGCTAGAGTCTGAGCATGGCTGTGACACAAGCGCTACTGAATGGTATGTTAAATGCTTGTGTTCCGTTGAGGACGTAACTCCGCGTTCCCGACAGCGCAAGTAATGACGACGGCGTATTATGTTTGCAAACCATCACCACGTCAAACGTGTGGTCCCGTGCAGAAGCGATGGCGCTACTCGCTGGCGGCCTACTATACTGCCGCAAATCCGTCAGGCAGGCTCGGTACGTACTATACCTCGGAGTGCCGTTCAGCTCATACGTGAATTCTAGATCATGCAGTTTTATGTAGCACGCACAGGATTTCGCGAAGCATCGTTATGCATGGTAACAGAGCTGAAATATAACCTTTCACACCGCAGCAAATAATTAGGTGGCGAGTCCTTGCACTTTCCATGGTTTGGGAAAGTATTTTAGTCTCATATCCATTTCAGCGCAGCCCATGACTTCATCCGGTGAAAGTGGCACGGGCCGTACGTCCGCACGTCCTATCTGTTCCTATGCTAACAAACGGGTTGACCCTCCTCCTGGCGCCATCTTGAAAAGCACGGAGCGCCACCTATAGTTCGTGGGCATTGCGAATACGAGCGCACAGGTGTGGCGGAGAGAGAAACGGGAGAGGAGAAACGAAGCGGAGCCAGCGCTCACGCCACCACCCCACCCCACCTCCCTCTACCTCCTCGCGCTCACGCGAGGAGAGCGCGGAAAGCTGACGCATGCGCGTGCGGGAGCGGCCGCGTGAGGGAAGGACGGACACAGCCCCGAGCAAAAGTTGCTTCGCATCTAAAAATCTAGTTTTACAAGCGCTAGTTCAAACGTTAACTACGTATCTTACGTATAGGACAGTTTGGAGCAGAACTTTTGAAATCATCTCCGGTAAAGCCATTCACGTATCTGCGCTGCATAGACGACGTATCTATTATAGGGGAACATGGCATAAGCGCACTAAACGCACTCATTGATAATTGTAACAAGTCTTACCCTAGTAATACTAGGGTGAAGTTCTGAAATTTACCGTGCACCATTCGTCCAGTGAAATTAACTTCCTAAACACGACGGTATCTATTGAAAACAGGAAAATTAAAGATGACGCTCTACATAAAACCAACATATAGCCAACGGTACCTACCCAGGTAGCACACATGGTCTAGAAAACGTTTTTTTTTTTAGGGATGAAACGGATAAAACGGATTCTAAACCAATTTCGACGTTTGAAAAACGTCATAGAAAATCCGTATTATATCCGTTTTTGATAACGTCTAGAACACGCATTTTTTAAGACCATTTTGGTCTGGAACGTATATTTGAAGACGTTTGTTCGATTCTAAACCAATTTCGACGTTTTAAAAACGTCACAGAAAATCCGTAATATATCCGTTTTTGATAACGTCTAGAAAACGCATTTGTTAAGACCATTTTGGTCTGCAACGTATATTTGAAGACGTTTGTTCGATTCTAAACAAATTTCGACGTTTTAAAAACGTCACAGAAAATCCGCATTATATATCCGTTTTTGACAACGCCTAGAAAACGCATTTGTTAAGACCATTTTGGTCTGCAACGTATATTTCAGGACGTTTGTTCGATCCTAAACATATTTCGACGTTTTAAAAACGTCTTGTTCGTGACGTCTAGAAGACGCACTTTATAAGACGTTTTGTCGCCCAGCAGCGGACCGCGCGCCACTTAGCCCATGCATGCATGGGCATGCATCAACCACCGCGAATTGAAATTTGAACTCGAGCCTGCGCACGCCATCTCTCATTGCGATAAACAAAGTAGCGCGCAAAAGGATAAAGGCGTATGGTGTCTACATTGCATCAGCAATAATGAAGACTTCAAAGTTCGTTAACCAGTAAACTTTACGTCATTTACTGTAATTTACTCGCAGCGATAACCGTCTAACTTCCGCACGAAGGCCTTAGCGCTGACTGTATCCATCCGCGCGGCCGTTGCTTCTGCAATGTCAGTTAAGCTCGCCGATTTCGCATGGGTGGCCGAGCTCACCGGTCATGCACTCTTTTGCTATATTTCGTGCTTGTGTCGTGGTTCGTGGAGGCTATAAACGCAGCTGTGAAGAAACTACATTGCTGCGTGTTAAACTTGTGGACCCGAATGCAAGTATGTCTCTGTGGAGCGACTGTTACGCTGACTGGCGGTTAGAGTCCCGTAAGATTCTCTGCGGAAAAACTCACTCATCAGCTTGGGCGCGGGACGCTCTCGCAACTTCCTTTCTTCTATGTTCGAGGGACGGGCGTCGTTACTTTGATGTGCGATTAGTGTTCTGTGGATTTGCGGATACTGTAAACCACGGGCTTCTGTCGTTTTTGAAGGTAAGTTCATTTTAACTGCATTCGCGCTCAGTATTTCAGAACTATGGCAAATGAAAAAGCGTGCTCCATTGCATCACGGGCTGCGTGTGCGACATGTTTCAGCAGTACGTTACTGCGGAATTTATTCGGCATACATGATAAAGCTGTCTAAACGTAAATGCACGTCGTGGTTTCCGTTCATGCTCGAACGAACATCGGCGAAAACCATATTTACATCTGTTAACCTAATTTCAATAAAATGACTGTCTTTTCTTGGCCGCTTGATGAGTTTCAAGATACACATTAGCTTAAGCTACGTGTGCCGCGTAAGAAGCAGTTTTAGAATAGGGTACGCAAAGATGGCGTTCGTTGGGCGCATATGCTATTTCCGCCACTTAACGTGAGTACGCAAGAGGATGGCGTACGACGCATGCGGAGTAGCTAGTTTTACAATGGGATACACAGATAGCGTTTGTTGCATACGTAGCGTATAATGCACGCGCAATGGCGATGAACGAACGCAAAGCTTCGCGCACCCAATTTTAAAACTGCATTGTTGGAAGTTACGGCATGTGTCATCTGTTTTATTGTGTCACTGAAGTTTGTGGATGAGAGAATCTTTGCAGCGACAGCGTACTGGTTCATGGTTCCTTCCACAGTACTAGCTGCATGTAACGAGAGGCTGGGCACGCTTTTCTGTTAGTTGCGAATTTCTGAGTGCTTGAGAGTCAAAGACGCGTTTCACGGGGAGGAGTTCGGCATTTTTCTCAGTGCTGCCTTGACTATCTCGATGCGCTTTCGGACTTGTGATTTGTTTCCTTCTCTGTTAACCTCCTCCTTTCTCGGTAAAGCCTGCAGCTCTTAGCAGAACCAAGAGGTTCTCTTGCGCGTCTCTTGTGCCTGGTTAAATATAGCAGGCTCGCTCTCTGTCGCCATACGGTGTTATCGAGTTTTTATCTTTTCACACCGTCCTATAGGTATAATAACAAATACTGAAATGATCTTTTCTCCTATTTATTGCGGATGGTACTTGCCCTAGATGTTTAGAAACGAAGGCTACACCAACTAAATTATTACTTTCTTCTTTTTGATGGGCTGACTGACAGGTTTTGGTATGAAAAAAAGATGGATGTCAAGAGATTGACATTTTTCTCTTTCCCTTGGAAACCTTCAAAAACAAAAGGCCACAGTTTGTAAAGCATTAACCTTTTTGAGCGTCTGTGTTTGTCGGCATCTTCAAGAAACCGCACTAGGGCTATTGTGCTAAAATATCTTTGGCGTGGAAAGCTGCCCCATGCTGCTAATGGCACAACTTTCGTGTGTATGCTATTTGTAGTGTTCTTTGCAGACTTCCGGATGTGCCTAGTGATTTCCATCAAGTACCTGTCATGAAGCCATGTGTTCAGACTGACTTGCCACACATTGTGATATTTTGACACTGAGCAATGTGATGTACTAAGTGCAATACCCTGATCTGCCTCTGACAATCCTGAGATTACAGCTGTGTGCTTTTTGAGGAAAAAATGGGGAAGAGTCCCAATTTCTTTAGCTGATGTGTCTTATCATTATATTAATTTGTTCTTTTAGCCTGACATTTTCTAATACTGGGCATCACAAAAGAAAAATGTTTTTTTTTATCAGGCTGGCATTTTCATATTCCTAATTTTTATTTATTCATTTTGGTAAGTGGCTCATTCACTGTAATTTTTGTGGTCGTTTCGATTACTTTTCTGTTCATTTTGTTTTCGCGCTACAATTGGTTTAGTTGTACTTTTTGTTATATGTCGCTGTAATTTACAGTGTTCATATTTTCTGCTAGCCATGGCACATTTAAGCTTAACTGCGGGCTCTCTTGGGATGTCAGACCATGATTTCTGGGATAAGTTTTGTACGCTGCATTTCGAAGCCTGAAACCGTTACTTCTTTAGTGGGCGCCATTTGAAACACGGATGCTGTATCCACAAATATTTTTAGCTAACGTCTAAAATGGCGCCTTTTGTTCCCAACGTCTAGTCTTACTTCTGTAATGATGCCAGAGTTTTTTGCCAACATTTTTTCAGTGAGAAATGTTCCAACAGAGGCATGTTGTAATAACGTTCCTAAAAGTTTCACTTTGTGAGCTATACACTTCAGCATCAGTGATTTTGCTAGCAATTTACGTTCTCCTTTCATTACGCATTCTTGGCTGGGTGGGCCAAAAATTATTTTGCAGTTTTGTTTTTGTATTAGTGATTTCAACACATTGGAGTCGATTTCCACTAACTGTGGTCTAAAGTAGCGCTCTGAACGATTGTTTTGAAACGAAGGGAGACACACACCAGGTGCTTGATTCATGCCTCCTTGCCTGCTTTGAATGCTGTGTTGGAGAAAGATGGCGAGTTGGGCCTGTTGGTTTACGTTCATGTTTGGAAAATTAGGTTGAAGCACACTGAAAAAAAAAACGTGGACAGTAGAAGTGGACAGGAGTAAGCGCTGTCCTGTCCACTTCTACTGTCCACGTCTTTTTGTTGTGTTGCTGTGGCTCGGTGTAGGGTCTTCTAACTCATTCACCTATCGGATTGGTAGGGCAGATTCATCAATGTGCGATAACTTCAACTGTGTAGAGACTTTCGATCATCATTTGTGCCGCTCTATGCTATTTCAAACACATCGCCGGACTCTCCAGTGTGCCAGTGTGCCTTCAGGAGACTTGACGGTCGGCCTTTTCCCGAAGGAAAGATCTTGGGAGTCTGTCTTCATAGCACATCAGCCCAGAAAACCGTACGAGCCCTCCTGCAGTACTTCAAGGCAACAAAATTGAGTGACCACCTGTGATACGCTCCTCTGTGTGTGTGTTGTGAAATGTGTCTCTTTCTCTCTGTTTTTACACCCTCATTCTCCTCCCATGAGTAGGGTAGCAAACTGGACGCTAGTTAACCTCCCTGCCTGTCCTCTGTTCCTTCTCTCTCTCTCCTTCCTACAAAAAAAAGTTCAGCGGAAGATGAAGCGTTGAGGAAACGTTTCATCATGAATGCTTGTCTTCGTCAGGGCCCTGACGGCAGGGACGTAGCCAAGGGTGGAGGGGGGTTCAAACCCCCCTCGAAAATTTTCAATTTTGCTCGCGTTAATATACACGCACACATACAAACGCACGCACGAACATGCATAAAGTATGCTTGAACCCCCCCCCCCCCCCCCCCCGCCGAAAAAAATTTCTGGCTACGCCCCTGCCTGACGGAAACCAGTCTCCTTAATTGTCGAGTCGTTGGCTTCAGCGACATTCCCTGATCGACAATTTCTCTTCACTTCATCCTTGCGTTTGATGAAGTAAAGCTAATGAGACGACGCTTACATATTGCAGAATGGCTGTGCCAGATCCTAAATTTTGTCATACTGCGCTGTTAGTTGTTTGACAACAATTTTGCGAATGATGAATTGTGCAACAAAAAGTGTTCTTGAAGGTTGGATACTATATAGCTGCACTTTAATTACCGCGATATTTTGCGTTCTTTTGCCGCTTCTGAATAATGTTATATAGTCGCATGCTATATCTCATTTCGTGGTTTTTACGTTTCTATGCTGTACAGGAATGGTTGCTGTTTTACATAATAAATTATGACATGACCACTTTTGTCTGTGAATCGACTGAGCTCTCACTCTGTAATAGTAATTACCGAATAAAGTAACTGTAATTACTATAACAGAGAGGGCTTCCTAAAAACGTGCACTATTATAATTGCATGCGCAAAAACAAAACAGCTAAAAGAAAAGATCCTGCATGACGTCTTAAAAACGTTTAGAAAACGTCTTTTCAAAGACGATGCAATGGGATATTTTTATCTGTTTTAAAAATGGGATTTTTTGCGACGTTTTTAAAACGTTTTTAAAACGTTTTCTAGATCGTCTTAAAAACGTTTTTTAGATCGTCTTAAAAACGTTTTCTAGATGGTCTTAAAAACGGATTCTAGCCGGACATTAGACGAGATATAAAACGTTTTCTAGACCTTTAGCTTCTTTTCCGTGACGTTTTCTAAACGTTTTTATCGTCTCGGATAAACGTTTATAAAACGTCAATTATCCGTTTTGTGCTACCTGGGTAGATTACACTAGTCATCACCCACGGAACTGCAAACAAGAGATATTTGTTGGACAGGCGAGGCGTATAAGAAGGGTCTGTAGCAACGACAGTAACTACGTTCATGACTTAAGCAACCTAGAGGAAACATTACTTGAAAGAAATTACCCGCACGACGCTCTGAACAAAGTCTACTGCGACGCGTCTAAATTAGATAGGAAATATACAGTAGCTAGCAGAGGCCTCGTAGCAGAGCCTAACCAGCTGGTAGCATTTATAACGAAGCACTCAAATGTGCTCCGAAACATAAATAGTATTTTCCGCAGGTATTATCCAAAATTAGCAACCAACGAGCGCCTTATAAAGGCGTATCTCGAAGTACCAAAGGTCACTTATCGCCGCAATAAGTACCTTAAGGACATGTTTTTGCATGCAAAAGTAAACCCTCATTCTACTCCACACCTAATAGCTGGTTCTTATCCAAAATGTAAGACTTGCGAACACCTTCAAGATGACGTTATATTTAAAAGCACCCGATGTGGTTATGTACATCAAAAAAAGTTTTACCATGAATAGTTGAAACGTGATCAGCGTACCGAAAGCACTGGCAGAGCATTTTAATGTAGCAGGTCACAACTTCGAAAATCTCAATCTTTACATAATTCAGTCAAATATCCGGTACCTAGGAGACAGAAAATATAAAAAGTCATTACCTCATTCCCAAGTCTACTACATTCCAGCCAGCAGGTATAAACATTTCAAAGATGGCTCTTGAATCCATACGATATGGTATATGCACAAATAAAAACCAACGAGAGTAAGCCCTTTTTCTAGGAATTTCTAACCTACCATTGTCACGTGGAACTTCCTTCTGACAACCATACTTCAGCGAAGCGTCTACCCCGCCCTCGCTTTTATTCTTTTTCGCTGAATATCTCTTTCCCTTTGACTCACCCAATGCGTCACGGTGGCCTCTCTTTCTCTGCCAGCCCCGCTTTCGCAGTTGCCCTCTCCGTCTCCTTTGCTTGCATTGGAGGAGAGGGTACGACGTATATACACACAGGCGCTACGGAAAGTAGTAGCAGCCTATAAGAAGACTAGTCCGCTTATCGAAACGTTGGCTCCAGCACAACCCCTGTTTACGAATTTTCATGCACACGGACGTCATTTGATGAGCATATTAGTGCATAGTAAGGTAATGAAACGACCACTAAGACAACAGTATCACCATGACATCACATCACGATGATATCACGCACGAGAAATGCACGTCATGCCATTTATGTCACGGCCTACAATTTGTGTAGGCCAGGGACTAATGCTACGTCATGCCGATTTTGGCATACACAAAGTTGATGAAAAGACACTGACAGCACCAACACCTTACCATGTATGTCATGATGTAGTACATGAAGTACATGACGATATTCATCCATTATAGCTTACAGCGCACTTTGACACACGCACAAAGAGGAGACATACAAAGACAAGTGCTGATTTAGAACTAAATTTCATTTCGCAGGATCACACATGTGTATACACATACAAAATTGCACATGCGCGTACACACGCTGTCAAAAACTTCCTGTGACAATGATGACACGTAACAACTTATGTCACTTAATGTTAACAAATGCGTGCATGACAATTTGCTTCCCGCAAGAATCATAGCTCCTTGGGAGATAGCACTATTAAACATTTACTAAACGCCTTTTTTCTTCAGTTGCCGCGGCTTCAATAGTCAGCCTTCTTTGCTGACTTCGGTATACATTAAATCAATGAAACGGCCATGAGAGCACCAAGACCGTGCCATGTATATCATGGTGAACGTGAAAAGATAATCACGTCATGACCGGCCATTTATCTTTGTCACACACTCATGGTATTCAATGCAAAATTGCGTATACATTCAGTTGAAAAGAATAAAAAGACTCCCCAGCCATGCTTAGTATTTTGTTTATCGAATATTAAAAAAAAACTGAGCCTACGTTTCGAGACCCGTTTGATCTATTCTTCAGGGGGTGACTGTTCAGGCGGCTCCGAACCTAGCGTTTTTTAAGAAGTTGTTTCCCTCTCCACCGTCGGTCTCCCTGCCGCTCTTCTAAATGGGTTGTCTTCTGCATTGGTTCCGGAGACCGCGTACACACACGCTCGGCAGTGTCCCTGTTGACCGGTTAATGTTTCCACGTGTCGTTTGAATATGCCAAGATTCTAAGAATTGCCTTTTGGTGCGGCTACCTTCCCTTTCGACGACACGGCCGGCGTCAAAGTTGTTGCAGTGGTCCACCTTCTCGCTGTTTTCTGCGAGAGCGTTGTGTGCCGCATTGAATTTACGTACGTCGTTTCGGTGTTGACTTATCCTTTCCGGAAAGTTCTGCATCTCGTCGATGTAAGTGACGCGGCAATGAGTGCAGGGAACTTCGTGAACTAGTCCAGGGAATCTTTCTTTTGGCTGCGGAAGGAGTCGCGCAAGTGTTTACGCGGGTTTATGTGCCACCTGGATACCCTCCTTCCCCAACACCCTCGTCAGTTGCTCGCTGATTCCCTGGATGTACGGGACCACGATGCGGTAGGGTTGTTTGGGGTAGTATTCATTGTTGGTGCCACTCTATGCAGAAACGGGTACGGGGGGGGGGGGGGGGGGGAGGTCGGCGGAATTTCTCTGGTCGCCACGTCGTTGGCATACTCGGCGGATGAAGTTCCTTGTGTACCTATTATTCAAGAGGTCTGTAGTGTCCGCTTCTTATTCTTTTGTTCGCTTTTCTTTAGAGCTGCAGATGGCTTTTTGCGCGGGACAAGAGCGTCATGACAACCGATGCTTTGTGGGCGATGGTGTGGTTGGAGTGGAACTGTAGATATCGGCCGGTGTTCGTTGGTTTTTGCTAAACCAAAAAGTTCAAACGCCCTTCCACCCCACCCCCTTCCACCTGTCTCACTGGCGCGTCGAGAAACGAGAGAACATTGTTCTTCTCACGTTCCATGGTGAATTGAATCGCCGGATCGACTGAATTTAGGTGTGCTGGGAAACTGTGGAAATTAGACTCTGTGATCACGCAAAAGACGTCATCTACATACATCAGAAACGTTTCGGTGGTTCGATTAACGGGTCCATGTCTTGTTATTCGATATGTTCCATCTTGAAATACGCCGCTGTGGCTGAAATACAATAACCATCCTGCCAGCTGACAAAGGTATCTCAACTGTAATACTCGGTCGAAAATCCTATGAAGACAAGGTAGAAAGCCTTCTGAAAAAATCCAAATGCGTGAAGCTCACCAGAGACCCCACCACCAGAATCCAACGAGAGCTAAACGAGCTGTTAGCTGACTCATACTTACGCCTCATATGCAGAAATGGCTGTGCGACGGGATTCTATGGCTAGAGCGTACTAGAATACTTTGAGTGGCGCAGCCGAAGCTGCCTTGCAAAGCGCCTTGCGAAGCGGTGTCCCCTCTTGTGTAGAAAGTAGCGGCGGCGCTGGCGTCGCATAATCTTGAACGCGGCCGTGCTAGAGGAGAGACGCGGCACGCTTAAACGAAGGAACGCGCGCGTCTCTCATATGGTGCCCGGCAGCGTCTTGAAGAAAGTTGGCATGCTCGGACGTTTTTCGTTCGCGTCTGCGAGTTGTGCCCTGTAAAGTGACCTAAATGGAGAGA